>NW_005355263.1:413035-429617 GCF_000412655.1 Myotis brandtii | reverse complement strand
GGGGAAGTGAGGTGAGTTCCCACATCATTTTTTTTAAAGCTCTCTGGGTTATTCCAATGCTCGGAGGATTGAAAATCACAGTGATGGGCTGGGCTTGCACTGAGTAAAAGTAGAAAAGGTAAAAGTAGGAAAGGTGGGTAGATAAAGTCATTCTCAGCAGGGTCTGGAATAAAACGTGGTGTATACTAAAGTGCTCCCCCACAGGGGGAGCGCCACTCAGCCAGAAGCTGGGCTCATGGCTGCATTTTTTTTAAAGCTCTCTGGGTTATTCCAATGCTCGGAGGATTGAAAATCACAGTGATGGGCTGGGCTTGCACTGAGTAAAAGTAGAAAAGGTAAAAGTAGGAAAGGTGGGTAGATAAAGTCATTCTCAGCAGGGTCTGGAATAAAACGTGGTGTATACTAAAGTGCTCCCCCACAGGGGGAGCGCCACTCATCCAGAAGCTGGGCTCATGACTGGCAAGAGCAGTGGTGGTGGTGGGAGCCTCTCCCACCTCCACGGCAGTTGGACATCCCCCGAGGGCTCCCAGATTGCAAGAGGGCGCAGGCCAGGCTGAGGTAGCCCCCGCCCCCGAGTGCATGAATTTTGTGCACCAGGCCTCTAGTTGACAAATACAATTAGAAGATATGTAAAATGTACATAGTGATGATGATTTGATATAAATTGTGAAAGGATTCCTCCCATCTAGTTAATTAGCACATTATACAACTTGCTTATTTTACTTAAATACATCATAGACATCTTTTGTGTCAGTATACATAGCTTTACCTCATTCTATTTTAGCAGGGACATGGTATTTCATCATAACAATGTACCATTCAATGATGGACAATTAGGTTGACTCCATATATTTTTTTACCATTACAAGCCAAACAATATCAGTGAGCATCCTTATGTACACTCTTGCTCAATTATTCAAATATTTCTATAAGGTAAATTCTGTATAGAATGTTTCAAAGGGTATATGTATTTTAGATGTTGAGGAGTATTTCCAAATTCCTATCTGAAACTGTTGTACCAATTCAGCTCACCCAGTGGCATAGGAGTGTGCCCATTGTCTTTCAGTCTCCTTATCTCACAAGAAAGAACCAGGATCAGAATTTTACGAAATTCGGATCCTTAGACCTAGTCCATTTTCTGAGTCATGGCCCTGTTTCCGTCTGCCTAACGACTCCCATTTCCCTGAAACCTCTGTCCCCAACAGATCCTCCTCCTGAGGCTCTGCTCCTGCTGTGGCCACCGTCATCTGGGTACCCCCCGCCTTGTCTCTCATATCTAATCAAGGACTCTGTCTCTTACCATCCTTCTCTCCTCACAATTTCTCACTTTCATTACTTTTCTTCCAGCTCTGTGGCTAATAATCCCAGTTTATGATCTTACTTCCTCCTTCCAGACCTCCCCACCTCTGATCTCTCCTATCTTCAATCCAGCCTGAACTTAAGTCCACATTCATCTTTGTAAAACTCTCCTTATATGGGCCTCTCCTATTTAAAGTGACTCCATTCTCTTTCAAATCCTGGCTGGGCTGTCTCTCCCATCACTGGCCTCCTCTCCTAACCACCAACATGCCTGGTCCTTTCTGCACTTGATCCAGTCAGTCCCTCCCTGAAGTTATTCTGTGTCTCTGCCCACCTGAGCACTACCTGTCCAAGGGAGCCCTAAGGGTGTCTGGGGAACGAGCTTTCCAGACGGAAGGAATGTTGGGGTTACAGAGTATGTGGAGCCTCATGGGACATTGAAAGATCATGACTAGCAAAATTTAAGCATTATCATTATATGTAAGTATATAATGTGTCTGCTGACAGATTATCACCAAATGCTTTGTACAAATCCATAGTTTTAAAAATAATTATGTTTTATGGCTGGATGAAATGATTTTGCTTGAGACTAAAAACAATGACAAAAGATTTTGCCTCTCCCAGAAAAGAGGAAGTAAGATCTTAATGCCTGGCTTTCATTATCCATTCATTCATTTATTCATACAGCTATGTACCAAGTACTATGCCAGGCACTGGAAATACAGACATATTAAGCTGGTCCCAAGGATCCATGTCCAGTGAAGAAAATCCTATCTAATAATAGACAAACATGGTAATTGACCATACCCTCTCTACGCCCCATCTCTAATCAGCTTGATATGCAAATTAACCATCAACAAAGATGATGGCTAATTTGCATACTTCAGGCAGGGCGGGCCAGCCCCCGTGTGCTGCCTAAGCCCCGCCCCCAGCCAGGACCCCCGTGTGCGGCCCTGGGCGGCGGGACCCTGTGTCCATGATCGTGATTGTGATCAGAAAGCTGGGCCGCAGACAAGGCAGCCCCCTGGAACCCAGGCCCATCGGCGAGGTCTGCAGGGGAAGCAGCGATCAAGCTATGAGGGGAATGGTGGGGGGCGGAAGGAGCTACAGGAGCAGCTCTGGCCGGAGACTGAAGACTCCTGCCAGAGCGAGGAGCAAAGACTGAAGGCTCCAGCTGCAGCGAACACTGTGTCCAGAGCGAAGATGGAAGGCGGTGGCCAGAGTGAAGGTCTGGGTCCCGGGTGCCTGAGGAAAACTGGTGCTGGCAGCCAGGGGAAAAGAAGGCCTATTGCACGAATCTTCTGCAACGGGCCTCTAGTAAATATATAAACACATAATTAAAATAAAGTGTGACAAAGTCAATAATTGTGGTATATTTAAGGGGAAGTAGTTGCAAAAGACAGAAATGAATAATTCTGCTTGAGAAAGGGAGTTACAGAGAAAATGTTGCTCAACCCATAGTGAAACCAGTTGACGGAAGTTAGCAGAATGTAACAAAACAGAGGAAATGAGCTTTAAGAAAGTCATGAAGTCATGGAGCAGCAGGGAGTACTTGGGCCTGTAAATGCAGAATGGCTGAAGTATACTGTATGTGACAAGGGAAGAAGGGAAAGTACTTGAGATTATGAGAATATGATAAGGAATTTGAACATTCTTTATAGGGGATGGTGAGCAACTGGAAGATTTTAGGTCGATGTCCATTTTATAAATAGGCAGCAAGAAGCACAAACTCAAATACCTAGGAGGACCAGGCTAATTGGGGGCTGTCTAAAGTGATGGGGAGGGCCCTGACCAGTTTGGCTCAGTGGATAGAGCGTCGGCCTACGGACTCAGGGGCCCCAGGTTCAATTCCGGTCAAGGGCATGTACCTTTGTTGCGGGAGTGTGCAGGAGGCAGCTGATCAATGTTTCTAACTCTCTGTCCCTCTCCCTTCCTCTCTGTGAAAAATCAATATTTTTTTTAAAAAAGTTGAACTAAAGTGATAGGGAGGAATGGAGGAGAAAAACTGAAAAGTATATAAAGACATTTAGATGATTAAAAACTACAACAAGCCCTAGCTGCTTTGGCTCAGTGGATAGAGGGTCAGCCTGCGGACTGGAAGGTCCTGGTTTCGATTCCAGTCAAGGGCACATGCTCGGGTTGTGGACTCGATCCCCAGTAGGGGGTGTGCAGGAGGCAGCCAATCAATGATTCTCTCGCATCATTGATGTTTCTCTCTCTCCCTCTCTCTTACTCTCTGAAATCAATATATAAAACTACAACAAAATTAATGTTGCTAAGAAAATAAAGTTAGCCTGAGAGCTGCCAGTTTGAACCCCTGGTGTAAAGGCTTGGGGGACAGAGTGGAAGGAGGTGGAGACTAGTTAAGAAACCCCTCCATGTGAAACAGGGGTGGGGAATGTCCGGGAGGCCTTATAAGGCCCTCAAAATGATTTGGTCTGGCCCTGCCAAGGCATTAGGGTGAGTTAATTAAATGTTTGACCAAATATAGCAGGCTAATTTTTTAAAAAATATTTTATTGATTTTTCACTGAGAGGAAGGGAGAGGGATAGAGAGCCAGAAACATCGATGAGAGAAACACCGATCAGCTGCCTCCTGCACAC
The DNA here is from genome assembly GCF_000412655.1 of Myotis brandtii. Classification (NCBI taxonomy): domain Eukaryota; kingdom Metazoa; phylum Chordata; class Mammalia; order Chiroptera; family Vespertilionidae; genus Myotis; species Myotis brandtii. Next base: position 425,715 of record NW_005355263.1, on the reverse strand, counting down.
TCCCCACCGGGGATGTGCCCACAACCAAGGCACACGCCCCTGACCAGAACCGAACCCGGGACCCTTCAGTCCGCAGGCCTACGCTCCATCCACTGAGCCAAACCGGCCAGGGCAGCAGGCTAATTTTCAAGTTGATAATTTTGTATGGACCAAGAATGATGTTATAAATATCCAAATGGCCCTGGGCAGAAAAAAGATTCCCCACCCCTGATGTAAAACATAATGAGCAAAAGTAAAAGAAAAGAGCAGGGGTAGAGAAGGACCAGACCTGAAAAACATTTAGTGGGGGAAAAGATCCATAGGCCCCGATGACCTGTGGGAAGGAAGAAGGAAAGAAGCTAGAATAATTCCCATGTGCCTGGCTTAGATGACTGGGTACCTGACAAAACTATTCACCTCTGTGGCAATCGTAGAGACTGGGAAGCAGATAGACATAATGAGTTTGGTTTTAGAATATTCGGTTAGGACTGTTTGTCAGTCATCCAGTGTAAGCTCCCAGTATGGCTAGATTTATAGGTGCAAACTACAAAAGAAAGGCTAGGGTTGGAAAGATAGATATAGGAGTTGTCAGGTTACAGGTGGGAATTAACAACAGAGAAGTGGTTGACACTGTCCAGAAAAAAAAAAATGTGAACAGAATCATACGAAGAAATTCTTTACCTAAAAATTGTAATGCTTTTGTATCTGTGATCATTTTCATATTCATTATATCCTAAGAATTTTATTTAATTTTGTATTCTTCTTGCGTGAATTTAAAATGTAGAAATGACAGTGGTAATCTGTATAACTTAGCATGGGTATTAGAGAAACCAGCCTGTAAATAACATATATAGGAATTTCAACACATAATATGTTTTTATACATATTGCTAAAAGTATGTATCATCCAAAGTGTATATAATCCCATCCAATTACCTTAGATGAATCCTTGCTATTTTATTTGGCAAGACATATGCCTAAAAGGATGGGTAAAAGTGTGTGAGGTGGTTGGAGACAGATAGTACATAAAGAATAGCACAGCCATTGTCTAAGGATACTGTTTGCAGATTGTGTGTATGTGTGCATATGTGTGTACTCACAAGAAGCAAGAAGTTTTAAAAACTAAAGCTAGCAGACTGGTACAGCCACTGTGGAAAACAGTATGGAATTTCCTCAAAAAATTAAAAATGGAACTCCCATTTGACCCAGTAATCCCACTTCTAGGAATATATCCCAAGATATCAGAAAGGATATATGCACCCCTCTGTTCATAGCAGCACAATTTACCATAGCTAAGATTTGGAAACAGCTTAAGTGTCCATCAGCAGATGAGCGGATTAAACAACTGTGATGCATCTACACATTGGAATACTACGCTGCTGTAAAAAAGAACTCTTACCATTCGCAACAGCATGGATGGACCTGGAGAGCGTTATGCTAAACGAAATAAGCTAGTCGGAGAAAGATAAATATCACATGATCGCACTCATTTGTGGAATATAATGAACAACATAAACTGATGAACAAAAATAGGTCCAGAGACAGAGAAACATTGAACAGACCGTCAAACCTCAAAGGGAAGGCGGGGGTGGGGTGTGTGTGTAAGAGATCAACCAAAGGACTTGTATGCATGCATATGAGCATAATCAATGGACACAGACAGTGAGGGCATGTGCTGGGGGGGTGGGAGTGGCCAGGGAGAGGCCAAGGGGGGGAAAGGAGACATATGTAATATTTTAAACAATAAAGAATTTTTAAAAAGAAACTAAAGCTAATATATTGTTTACTATCCCTGTTTCCAACCAGCAGTGAGTCAAACATAATAAGAGTCTTTTGCCTGGAACATTAGGGAACAAATTTGGAATGAGGAAAGGGTGCATCAGGCATTAAAGCACAACCATCCCAAACCAAGGATGGGTCAATCCCTATCCAAATGCTTCCTCTGGGTCCATATACATAATCTTTAAAAGGCAACTTCAATTAGCAAAGACAAACACCAGGAGGACAATGGAGAAACATTATAGCTTCCAGCTCCCTTTTTTATCATTGTTTGCTCAACACTTTTAAATGAATTAAAAGCAGATGTTGAAACTGCTGCCAACTGTTCATTTGTCATCAGTGAATGGGAATTTGGTTTTTGTTCATCATTATATGTAAGGCTTCAGTAGCTTAAAGAGTCTTAGAATACAGGTGCTGAGGAAATTTTAAAGTTACAAGTAACAAGTAATTTTGGTTAATTGGGAAAACATTTGTCCTTGTAAGATAACAACAAAAATTCCTGATAAAGTTTAGAATTCTGAAACTCTCACAACATATCTGAAGGAAAAAAATCAATATTTTGTTATTCCACAAGAACTTTTGGGCACCATCTATACCAGTGATGGCGAACCTTTTGAGCTCGGCGTGTCAGCATTTTGAAAAACTCTAACTTAACTCTGGTGCCGTGTCACATATAGAAATTTTTTGATATTTGCAACCATAGTAAAACAAAGACTTATATTTTTGATATTTATTTTATATATTTAAGTGCCATTTAACAAAGAAAAATCAACCAAAAAAATGAGTTCGCGTGTCACCGCTGACACGCATGTCATAGGTTCGCCATCACTGATCTATACTCTCAGCCCTGGGTTTGGCATAGTTGCGATTATAAAAGAACTTAAAAATGGTTGCTGTTTTCGGAGTTAAAGAATGCAAGATGATGTATTACTTAGTGCCCAGACGACAGTGCTAACAGTCTTTCACAAGTTCAGAGGAGGTAAAACTTGAGCAGAGCTGGAATGATATGAGCAGGGAATCTCAGGGGCAAGTATGACTGGTCAAAGAATGTGCAGGATCTAATATCACCTTGAGAGGCAGCCAGCCCCCAAGGTGGTCCTCGGTGATTCTTGCCTTTTTATCGTTCCCTCCCATGTTGAATAGAGCTGACTTTTGTAACCAATAGGCTATTGCAGAAATGATGGAGTGTAACTTTTAGAACTAGGTCATACAAAATACTGTGGCTTCAATCTTGGTCTCTCTTGAACTCTCACTCTAGGGCAGTGAATTTTCAACCTTTTTCATCCCATGGCACACAGAAACTTACTAAAATTCTATGGCACACCAAAAAATACATATTTTTGCTGATGTGGAAAAATATGTATAATTTTGATTGATTTACAAAATATAATAATAGTAATTACCTACCTTTTTTGCTCCAAAGTGACTTTTAAAAAGTCAGATGCCTATACTTGTATGTAAGGATTTCTGGTACCAAGAATTAACCAATTAGATGCAACCTTATTATGCAATGTGACCAATAATACTAATCTAGTATATGACCTATTTATTTATGGTTCAAGACAGGGAATTCACAGCAGATAGGTATCATTGTGATGGCTGTTGTCATTTTCTTAATTTGACACTATAAGGGCAAAGAGGTCAGTGTCCCTGACAAAGTAGTCAGGTATTGCTTGCTTTAAAAATTCTCGCGGCACACCAGTTGAAAATGGCTGCTCTAGGGGAAGCCAGCTGCCATGTTAAGAGGACATTCAAGCAGTGCATTGAAAGGCTCATTTGGAGAGGACGGTAGGCTCCCACCACAGCCAACTCCAACTTTTCAGGCATGTGAGTGAGCCACCAAGGACGTGGGTCCTCCAGCCCCAGAGAAGCCTTCGGGTGACGGCACGACGGCAACCCTGGCCAATATCTTGACTGTAACCTCAAGAGACTCTGAGCCAGAACAGAAATTGTGAGATAATAAATGTTTATTGTTTTCAGACACTATGTTTTGGGGTAATTTTTAATGTAGCAATATATTAATACATTTTATTATGTCTTCATCTTCACCTACGAATGCATAAAACTCAAGAAAAGATTGCTTGAATATGAGTAAAAGATAAAGAACTCTGATCCATTTTTCTCTCTTTTTAAAAGAAAGGCTATACTAGTATTAGTTAAAAAGTGAAAAAAACACTACTACACCAACATAGCAATTGACCACACAGATGAGTTTGCAGGTTGACCACACAGATGAATGCACAGATCCATATGGTCACCACTGTTAGCATCACCTTATACAGCATGAGGTCTATGAAATAAGAGATTCCAATTCCCTCTGCTCCAGAGGCATATAAAGAAATATAAAAGCAGAGAGAGAGCTCCCAGTATTATTGATGAAATCTTATAATTAGGAGAAAAGAGTAATGTAAGAAAATACAGGAAATGGCGTCATAATAAAATCTTCTCTAGCTCTTGAAAAGGGTTTTATTTTAAGCAGAAATCTACTATGAGAACTAAGCAAATTTTACTTATAATTCCAAGCTTATATTTTTTTGAAGCAGATAATAATCTAAGTAAATGGTAAAACTTTGAGTTTTGTTTTTGTCGTTGTTGTTAATCTTCACCCGAGAATATTTTTCCATTGATTTTTAGAGGGAGTGGAGGGCAGAGGAAGAGACACAGAGAGAGAAACATTTATGTGAGAGAGAGACATCGATTGGTTGCCTCCTGCAGGGTTGGGCATTGTGCCTGCAACTGAGGTATGTGCCCTTGACTGGAATTGAACCTAGGACCCTTCAGTCCTCAGGCTGACGCTCTATCCACTGAGCCAAACTGGCAAGAGTGATATATATACTCAGAAAGTTACACCTATAAGTTTTTGCAGTCAACTAGAAAATGTTCTGTAGGCATAGTGTGGTCCTTGTCATCTCAGGAAGTGAGGTGTGTTGGGAAAAATGTGGACAAACCTGACCCAGAGCAAGAGGAAGAACTTATGATCAGAAAGCTCATCAACCAGGGGTTCTACACTAACTCTATAGCCTGGAGATCAACAACCTAGTGTGGTGTTTGTCCCTCCAGAAGACAAGGCAAGGTGAGGGGAAAGTCTAGTTGCCTCTGATTTGGAGCAAGGGAAAAAGGAGAAAGGGCTTATGGGCAGAGCCGTCACCTACCACTGAGATCTGCAGTAACTCAACAGCCCAGATATCAATAAGCTAAACCCAAGCAAACATCATAGAGTGAACCAGTGGAACCTGTTCAAAAAAGAGGAATCAAAGACATACCACGTTCAAGGACTTGACCTAACAACCAGATTCCTAGAATTACCACTGGAGGAAGATAATGTCATTTTGGTGAATATGGCCTCAGAGTGAATACTCAATAAAACATAGATCAGGGTCGTGAGTAAAGAACAGATGCTATAAAAATTTCAGAAAATATTGCTAAGCACTTTCAACTGAAACCTCGTCCCCCAAAGGATTATATATCAATATCTTACTGACTCTATCTAGTATGGACTACAGAATTTGTGGCTGACCTAGAGCAAAATGAAAAAGAGAGGCTTCCTGTTCCAAAATTAGTGAGAATTTCAAGATGATAATCACAGAGCACTAAACCATGTGCAGGGCCCTTGTAAATACTGGTTGTGTGCACATGAAGTTGACTCTGATCCTTTCTACAGAATGAAGAACTGCTTGAAAGTTGTCAAGTGTTATATTCTTAATGGAATAATATTTTTACCACATGGTGTATAAAGCAGTCACTGATTTAATTACACTCAAAATGAACTGCATTTGAAGATTAGAATCACCTTAACCAATGAACAACTGCTTGTCATGTCACCGACTTAATAGTTTTTAAAACCAACTTAGCCCTTGCCTGTTTGGCTCAGTGGATAGAGCGTCATAGGCCTGTGGATTGAAGGGTTCCAGGTTCGATTCCAGGTCAGGGCACATGCCCAGGTTGCCGGCTCAATCCCCAGTGGGGGCGTGCAGGAGGCAGCCAATCAATTATTCTCTCATCATTGATGTTTCTATCACTCCTCCTTTCCTCTCTGAAATCAATAAAAAAGTATAATAATAATAATAATAATAAAAACCAACTTTGAAAACCCACTGACAACAATGGAAGGGACCCAGTGAAGGTCCTGAATATTAGGATGGTAGTTTGACCTAGATTCATGCCTTTTATCCTTTTATTCTTTCTGATAGTTGAGATCTAAATCATCATTCCATCTTATAAGAAATTTCCCCATAGAAGCAGTGAACATCATGTAGATTCTGGACTTGAAAGTAGGTCCAATAACATGCAGCTCTGTATTACCCCCCTTCGGGAATAGAGTAAACATGTTTTTTATTGTAAATAAAATAGCTGTACTATGATTTGTGCTTACTTTAATCAAATAGTTTTTTAAATTATGAAATATTTTAGAGACCAAAGTACAATGTCTCTAAAGAACACTGAACAACCACGTAGTCTCTTATGAGCTCTTAAGAAACAAAATATTAAAAATGTAATGGAAGCCCAGGACTGAAGGGTCCTGGGTTTGATTCCAGTTAAGGGCACATGCCCAGGTTGCGGGCTCAATCCCCAGTAGGAAGCATGCAGGAGGCGGCCAATCATTTGCAGCTGGTCACACCCCCTTCAGGGTGGGGGTCCCCACTGGGGTGCCTGGCCAGCCTGGATGAGGGGATGATGGCTGTTTGCAGCTGGTCACACCCCCTTCAGGGTGGGGGTCCCCACTGGGGTGCCTGGCCAGCCTGGATGAGGGGATGATGGCTGTTTGCAGCTGGTCACACCCCCTTCAGGGTGGGGGTCCCCACTGGGGTGCCTGGCCAGCCTGGATGAGGGGATGATGGCTGTTTGCAGCTGGTCACACCCCCTTCAGGGTGGGGGTCCCCACTGGGGTGCCTGGCCAGCCTGGATGAGGGGATGATGGCTGTTTGCAGCTGGTCACACCCCCTTCAGGGTGGGGGTCCCCACTGGGGTGCCTGGCCAGCCTGGATGAGGGGATGATGGCTGTTTGCAGCTGGTCACACCCCCTTCAGGGTGGGGGTCCCCACTGGGGTGCCTGGCCAGCCTGGATGAGGGGATGATGGCTGTTTGCAGCTGGTCACACCCCCTTCAGGGTGGGGGTCCCCACTGGGGTGCCTGGCCAGCCTGGATGAGGGGATGATGGCTGTTTGCAGCTGGTCACACCCCCTTCAGGGTGGGGGTCCCCACTGGGGTGCCTGGCCAGCCTGGATGAGGGGATGATGGCTGTTTGCAGCTGGTCACACCCCCTTCAGGGTGGGGGTCCCCACTGGGGTGCCTGGCCAGCCTGGATGAGGGGATGATGGCTGTTTGCAGCTGGTCACACCCCCTTCAGGGTGGGGGTCCCCACTGGGGTGCCTGGCCAGCCTGGATGAGGGGATGATGGCTGTTTGCAGCTGGTCACACCCCCTTCAGGGTGGGGGTCCCCACTGGGGTGCCTGGCCAGCCTGGATGAGGGGATGATGGCTGTTTGCAGCTGGTCACACCCCCTTCAGGGTGGGGGTCCCCACTGGGGTGCCTGGCCAGCCTGGATGAGGGGATGATGGCTGTTTGCAGCTGGTCACACCCCCTTCAGGGTGGGGGTCCCCACTGGGGTGCCTGGCCAGCCTGGATGAGGGGATGATGGCTGTTTGCAGCTGGTCACACCCCCTTCAGGGTGGGGGTCCCCACTGGGGTGCCTGGCCAGCCTGGATGAGGGGATGATGGCTGTTTGCAGCTGGTCACACCCCCTTCAGGGTGGGGGTCCCCACTGGGGTGCCTGGCCAGCCTGGATGAGGGGATGATGGCTGTTTGCAGCTGGTCACACCCCCTTCAGGGTGGGGGTCCCCACTGGGGTGCCTGGCCAGCCTGGATGAGGGGATGATGGCTGTTTGCAGCTGGTCACACCCCCTTCAGGGTGGGGGTCCCCACTGGGGTGCCTGGCCAGCCTGGATGAGGGGATGATGGCTGTTTGCAGCTGGTCACACCCCCTTCAGGGTGGGGGTCCCCACTGGGGTGCCTGGCCAGCCTGGATGAGGGGATGATGGCTGTTTGCAGCTGGTCACACCCCCTTCAGGGTGGGGGTCCCCACTGGGGTGCCTGGCCAGCCTGGATGAGGGGATGATGGCTGTTTGCAGCTGGTCACACCCCCTTCAGGGTGGGGGTCCCCACTGGGGTGCCTGGCCAGCCTGGATGAGGGGATGATGGCTGTTTGCAGCTGGTCACACCCCCTTCAGGGTGGGGGTCCCCACTGGGGTGCCTGGCCAGCCTGGATGAGGGGATGATGGCTGTTTGCAGCTGGTCACACCCCCTTCAGGGTGGGGGTCCCCACTGGGGTGCCTGGCCAGCCTGGATGAGGGGATGATGGCTGTTTGCAGCTGGTCACACCCCCTTCAGGGTGGGGGTCCCCACTGGGGTGCCTGGCCAGCCTGGATGAGGGGATGATGGCTGTTTGCAGCTGGTCACACCCCCTTCAGGGTGGGGGTCCCCACTGGGGTGCCTGGCCAGCCTGGATGAGGGGATGATGGCTGTTTGCAGCTGGTCACACCCCCTTCAGGGTGGGGGTCCCCACTGGGGTGCCTGGCCAGCCTGGATGAGGGGATGATGGCTGTTTGCAGCTGGTCACACCCCCTTCAGGGTGGGGGTCCCCACTGGGGTGCCTGGCCAGCCTGGATGAGGGGATGATGGCTGTTTGCAGCTGGTCACACCCCCTTCAGGGTGGGGGTCCCCACTGGGGTGCCTGGCCAGCCTGGATGAGGGGATGATGGCTGTTTGCAGCTGGTCACACCCCCTTCAGGGTGGGGGTCCCCACTGGGGTGCCTGGCCAGCCTGGATGAGGGGATGATGGCTGTTTGCAGCTGGTCACACCCCCTTCAGGGTGGGGGTCCCCACTGGGGTGCCTGGCCAGCCTGGATGAGGGGATGATGGCTGTTTGCAGCTGGTCACACCCCCTTCAGGGTGGGGGTCCCCACTGGGGTGCCTGGCCAGCCTGGATGAGGGGATGATGGCTGTTTGCAGCTGGTCACACCCCCTTCAGGGTGGGGGTCCCCACTGGGGTGCCTGGCCAGCCTGGATGAGGGGATGATGGCTGTTTGCAGCTGGTCACACCCCCTTCAGGGTGGGGGTCCCCACTGGGGTGCCTGGCCAGCCTGGATGAGGGGATGATGGCTGTTTGCAGCTGGTCACACCCCCTTCAGGGTGGGGGTCCCCACTGGGGTGCCTGGCCAGCCTGGATGAGGGGATGATGGCTGTTTGCAGCTGGTCACACCCCCTTCAGGGTGGGGGTCCCCACTGGGGTGCCTGGCCAGCCTGGATGAGGGGATGATGGCTGTTTGCAGCTGGTCACACCCCCTTCAGGGTGGGGGTCCCCACTGGGGTGCCTGGCCAGCCTGGATGAGGGGATGATGGCTGTTTGCAGCTGGTCACACCCCCTTCAGGGTGGGGGTCCCCACTGGGGTGCCTGGCCAGCCTGGATGAGGGGATGATGGCTGTTTGCAGCTGGTCACACCCCCTTCAGGGTGGGGGTCCCCACTGGGGTGCCTGGCCAGCCTGGATGAGGGGATGATGGCTGTTTGCAGCTGGTCACACCCCCTTCAGGGTGGGGGTCCCCACTGGGGTGCCTGGCCAGCCTGGATGAGGGGATGATGGCTGTTTGCAGCTGGTCACACCCCCTTCAGGGTGGGGGTCCCCACTGGGGTGCCTGGCCAGCCTGGATGAGGGGATGATGGCTGTTTGCAGCTGGTCACACCCCCTTCAGGGTGGGGGTCCCCACTGGGGTGCCTGGCCAGCCTGGATGAGGGGATGATGGCTGTTTGCAGCTGGTCACACCCCCTTCAGGGTGGGGGTCCCCACTGGGGTGCCTGGCCAGCCTGGATGAGGGGATGATGGCTGTTTGCAGCTGGTCACACCCCCTTCAGGGTGGGGGTCCCCACTGGGGTGCCTGGCCAGCCTGGATGAGGGGATGATGGCTGTTTGCAGCTGGTCACACCCCCTTCAGGGTGGGGGTCCCCACTGGGGTGCCTGGCCAGCCTGGATGAGGGGATGATGGCTGTTTGCAGCTGGTCACACCCCCTTCAGGGTGGGGGTCCCCACTGGGGTGCCTGGCCAGCCTGGATGAGGGGATGATGGCTGTTTGCAGCTGGTCACACCCCCTTCAGGGTGGGGGTCCCCACTGGGGTGCCTGGCCAGCCTGGATGAGGGGATGATGGCTGTTTGCAGCTGGTCACACCCCCTTCAGGGTGGGGGTCCCCACTGGGGTGCCTGGCCAGCCTGGATGAGGGGATGATGGCTGTTTGCAGCTGGTCACACACCCTTCAGGGTGGGGGTCCCCACTGGGGTGCCTGGCCAGCCTGGATGAGGGGATGATGGCTGTTTGCAGCTGGTCACACACCCTTCAGGGTGGGGGTCCCCACTGGGGTGCCTGGCCAGTCTGGGTGAGGGGCTGAGGGCTGTTTTCAGGCTGGCCAAGCCGGCGACAGAAGCTCCCAGCCTCCCCTTTTTATGTTTTTTTTTTATTCTGGGATTTATTTACCTTCTATAATTGAAACTTTGTTGCTGCTCCAGCTCTGAGGCCAAGGCCTGCTAAAAGCAGGTATCTGGGGTTTGTTTAGCTTCTATAATTGCAACTTTGTTGCTTAGAGTGGAGCTCAGAGCTGGGCTCTGGCGGCCATCTTGGTTGGTTTAATTTGCATATCCTGCTGATTAGCCAATGGGAAGCGTAGTGGAGGTATGATCAATTACCATGTTTGTCTATTATTAGATTAGATTAGATGATGCAGAACTTTCTGCTGATAACTCTGTCCAAACCCCTACACTAAGAGACTTGTCCAAACTCTAGCACAGGTTCTAGCAACATAAGGCAGTGTCCCTAGGATGACCCCAGCCCCTCATTGAACCCCAGCTCCCACTAAAAATACCTGACTGAGAAAGCTCCACGCAGCCAGAATTTACTGTTCCTTCTAGCCAACACCTGATGATAGGCTGCTGACCTCTCTTTCTTGGAGTATTTACCGGAAAGGGCTTACCGTCATGGATATATATCTCTTCTAATTTAGAACTGTTCTTCCCCAAGACCTGCGGGCCATTCCTTTGCCATGTAATCATCAGGGCAGATAGGTCCTCCATCTCCCAGTCTCTGTGGGAGGATAGAATCCTAACTTTGAGCACTGCCAGCTAGCTGACACAGCCGGCCTCGCCACAATCACACAGACCAACCCTCTGTAGCTTTTCACCACTGGACTGATGAGGCCAACTCTCCCCCACCCTCATCCTCCCTTTGAAGCCCTTGGCCACTTCTGCATAATCTGAGTGGAGCTCAGCTCTTTCCCCTGATCTGTCTTTACTGCTTTCACCAATGTCTGACCGTGTGTGTCTTGGAGAACTGTCATTCCAATTTTTCTATATATCATTCCCCTGAAGTTTTTAAAAGTACGTATCCATTCATAAACAATATATTGTCTATTTCTAATGCCAGATATAAATGACATATTACTATACTTATAAAGTTGAAAAACGAGAACGTATTTCCTTTACTGTTTAGCTTTTTAAAAATAAGACAACTTTTAAGTATTCAGACATAAAGTATGTAAGCCTCCATTTGTTCTTTTTTAAAAATATATTTTATTGACTTTTTTTACAGAGAGAAAGGGAGAGAGATAGAGAGTTAGAAACCTTGATCAGCTGCCTCCTACACACTCTCCACTTCGTATGTGCCTGCCACCAAGGTACATGCCCTTGACCAGAATCGAACCTGGGATCCTTGCGTCCGCAGGCGGACGCCCTATCCACTGAGCCAAACCGGTTAGGGCCCATTTGTTCTTTTGACCGCACTTCACAAATAGGGGTGGGCTGGTCTTTTCTTTACACCCCACTCCTTTTTTCTCTTTCTTTCTTTCTTTCCTTTTTTTTTATTCATGTGTTTCTTTTTTTAAATTTTATTTTCTTTTTGATACCTACCCATCAAACTCTCCAGAGGAATTAGAACAAAAACAGGTTGGAGAACAGTGTCAGTATGAAACTATTAAAAGTCAGCCAAAATGGAAAGAGGCTTCCTGCATGCCTGCATTAAGCTTACGTAAGCATCTCTCCAGAAGGCCAGTGCATCCATTGACAATATATTTGTGTAAGTTGTTTTTTATTATTATTGTTTAAAGTGTTAGTACATATATCTCTTTTTCCCCCCTTGACCTCCCCCTAGCCTCCTCTACCCCGTGGCACATGCCCTCACCCCCTGCCCCAGTGTCTTGTGTCCACTGGTTATGCCTATATGCATGCATATAAGTCCTTTGATTGATCTCTTACCTCCCCCGCCCAACACCCCCATCTTTCTTCAAGCCCAGTTTTTAAAGAAGGAAATGACTGGAACGTGGCTCTCCTCCTACCTCAGCCTTCCCTGTGGAATCCCCACCTCCCCTCCTCCCTCCACTAGTTAGGACTCTATTCTGCCTTGTAAGGGCCACGCCAAGACGGAATGAAGACGCCGACTGGACGCGGAGGAGCGACGCGTACCGCGACCTCCACCCTCACCAAGCCCCGCCCACTCCGCCCGGCCGGGGCCCGCGGCATCCTGGGACCTGTAGTTTTTGGAAGGGAAGCGGCCTCCGCCAAGTCTCCGCCCCCAAAGCTGTCTTTGGCCCCGGACGTCGTGACGTTGCGCTCCTCCCGACCCTGGGCCTCCTCCCTCTTTCTTTCGCTCTCCAGAATCTCAATCCCAGGCTTCCGAGCACCTTTTACGACACTGAGTCTGAGTTGGTCTCGGCTCCGGGTCCACTTTTCGGCAAAGTGACGTGGACGTCAACAGCAATGGCGGAAGGAGAAGAGGTCCTGCCACTGCCACAGTCTAGCGACGGCCACTGGTGAGTGAAAGCCCGGGGCTGATTCTCACTGCTCTCCGGGCTGCCTTCTCACCGCCCTGCCCGTCTCGGAGGCACCCGG
>NW_005355263.1:408443-412990 GCF_000412655.1 Myotis brandtii | reverse complement strand
CTGCCCGGCTGCCTCTGCCCCTAGATGCCCGAGGGGCTAAGGCCGGACCCGAGGGGAGAGGGGTGTCCGACGTGCAGGGGCTGGGCCTCAGCCCGACCCTCCCGCTTGGTCCACCGGCTTCCAGAGGGTGGAGCGGGTGGCTCTGGGCTGGCTTCGGCCGGAGGCCCTGGCCCGGAGGTCGGGTGGGCTGCTGGACGGGGAGTACGCGGGTGCAGGTCTGAGGCCCCGAATACCATGGGAGGGAAGGGCAGTCGCTCGCTCTCGCTCCCTCCGCCTGCGGGTGCAGAGGTTGAGAGACACACCCAGGAGGATCCCTCCGACAGAGTTGAGATACTTTTTTTTTTAATCTTAGTTTCTTAGATTAATCTTAGTTTCCAGCATTCGTCTCCTGCTCATAACTCATCGTTTCCCTTCCTACCACTGTCCTCCCAGCTCCATGTTCACAGCTTTGGATGCGATGTGGGGCCCCGCTCTCGCTGCTCCCCCGCGTTTGCATGCTCGCCTGGTTTATGCTCGGCCTGTGGGGAGGACCTCCAATAATTTTGTTGCTAGACTTTAGTCACCCAGTGTTGTTCATCTTTGGGAAAGGCTCCTACTTTTGAGATAGTTGATCTTCATAATACAGTTTTAGGGTCTTATAAAAAAAAATGGAACCTTGAGAGGCTTGTCGAATTTTTACAATTGTTCGAAATGTACTGACCACGTGTATTCGATAATTTTAGATTTCCTTGTTCGTCACGCTACATGCATACAGCTCACCAGCATTGTTCATAAGAATAATCCAGGACATTTGTACACATGGACTTGAATCCCCGAGAAAAATGGAAATCACCGAAAGGGAGAGATAAAATAGTACATGAGAAATTCAGCTCTCAGTCAGCAGACGTCAAGCATTAGTGCATGTACTCTCCAAGGTGTAGGGGGAAGATTTATGATGCCCTAGATGTAGTTTCTTTCCCAAATTTGCTTATATTGGAGTTGGGGAGCTCTGACAGGTACACTCAGTAGCAAGGTAAAATTGATCCAGTTATTTGGGAGTGTGGATAAAAGTGTCATGAGAGGTCAGCAGGCAGAAACCACGTCCACTTGGAGCCATTGGGGAAAGCTTCATGGAAGCAGAGGTACTTGAATAAGGCCTTAAAGAATGAGCAGGATTTAGATCAGTGCTGTCCAGTACAAGTATACTGTGAGCCATATAGGTAATTTAAATATTTCTAATAGCCATGTTAACAACTAGAGAGAAACAGGTGAAGTTAATTTTTAATTATTTTAACATGTAATCATTGTAAAAAAAAACAACAACACCAAACAATTACATAATTTTACATCTTTCTGTATCAAGTCTTCAAAATCCAATGCGTATTTTACATTTACTCTACATCTCAGTTCGGTCTAACCACATGTTAAATGATAAATAGCCACACATGGCTAGTGATTAACTTTGGATAATGCATTTAGATTAACAAATGGGAACGGCCCCTAAATGGAGCATGAGCAAAGACATAGGCAAGAAAACGGATTTGTTTGGAGAGTAATGATAAAGCTTCGTGAAGTTTGCTGTTTTGGAAGAAAGAATTGTATCCTAAACTGGCTGTTAGCACCTGGTTGAAGGCCAGGAGGGAAATGTTTCTAGAGTTAAGGTGTCTTTGAGGAATTGTTTGGTTGGGATTGTGAGCATGTGTCTGGTTCACAGGGGCGAGGAACATGGCGTGAATAGTTGCTTGAGGTAGTATTTGTTCTCTTCTAGGGTTGCTGTCTCTTTGTTGTGGCTTTTTATTTTCGCTCTTTTTATTGTCATGAATGGAGGAACCCTGGGGTGGTCTGTGATTTCTGCTCTCCCTCCGTTCTCCTAATATTTCTCCTTTTTCTCTGCTGACTCCACTCACCAGTCCCCCTAGAAGTGAGTCTGAGTAGAGTCAGAAGAGACATTCACGTTTGGAGCACAGGGTTCTGTAAAGCCTCTGTTTTTAGAGTGCTTGATGAATGAATGGGTTGTTATAGAATGGGGAGGTTTTACATTTTTTTGGTAACTTTTTCAGATGGAAATTTTCTGAAGTGTGTTATACATCTCATTGCCTAACCTAAATTCATCTTAGTGACATGGGGTCATCCACTTTACAAATGTAAGCATTTAGGAATAAAACTAGGTCCCTGTCCTCAAGGAATATGTGGTCTAGTTAGAGGAATCACATTTAAGAAAGTCAGTTACTGTAACACTTCTGTACTAATAGTGAGAGCTTTAGGGCAGTTAGGGTAGATTGTTGCTGTTAAATGGCCTTCTACAGAGATCCCATTTGAGAATGCTTTTTATTAGTTTTCTCCCACTTTTTTTCTTTGTTGTTATTGCTATTTCCCAATTTGTTCCTAATCTGTGAACCTAGGTAGCTAAATTTGTTAAAATTGTGTATATCTTTGTAAAAAGGCTCAGGATGGGGCCTGAAGCTTCTTAAAAGTACCAGACATCACTTTTACTTATTTACTGGTTTTCAGATGATTGCCTCTCAAAATTTAAATGCATTGGGTTTGCCTGGGGATCTTGTTAAAAATGCAGATTCTGATTTAGTAGATTTGCTTGGGACCTGAGATTCTGTATTTCTGACTGACTGGCATCTGGGTGATGGCCGTTTGCTGGTTCATGGACCAATTCTACTCAACAAGTTCTAGATAATGTGTATTTCAGAATGAGTTCATCAGAGGAATCTACTCTCTATATTATATAGGATAAGTTATATTGTATCACCTAACATATTATACTATAATTTATCCGATTACATGGTTTATCATTGTTCTTTCCATAGTGAACTCCTTCTCAAAGGCAGTGGCTGATAGCAGGTGGCTCAGTAAATGTTTATTTTCTGAATGTATATGTATGAATGAATGCACATTTTTGTAAAATCATGTGCAATAACATACCACGTTGTCATTTCATATAAATTTTCAGACTCCAGTGTTTTTGTGAGCTGTGTAATTACTGGTATAGTGCTCACTTTTTATGGTAAGCTAAGGTTATCAGAAACTGCCTCAGCTCTCAAACTTTCTGAAACTGCAGCCATGTAGTTATGTGGAGGTATCCTTGTAAAACTGCTTATGGTTAGTTTGAAATGATCTACGTTTAATTACTATAAACCACAGGTTTTTTAAAATAAAAAATGCTAAATTATTACATTTCAAACATTGGTAATTGCTCTTCATAGTATTGAAGAAATCAGCCTTGGATTTGAACATAAGGTCTTATTTTCTGGGCTTTCTTCCTGAAATAATTCCTGAAGATCTAAAGTCATGATTAAAAAATATTTTTTGTATAGACATTAATTGTATAACTGTTGGTATTCAGAGTTTGTTTTGCTTAGTTTAAAATATTTGTACAGCTTTGACTTTAAAGTCATTTTAATTTATTGCTAAACTCATCCTAAATTATTGCTAAACTTTTCCTAAAATTGTAAAAGTATCAGTATCATAAAGAAGCTTCTGTTGTTAATAGGAATTGTTTTGAGAATAACAGGGTCTTTTTCAAAGTTTTGTGCATTTGGTGAGTAGTATTCTCAGTGCTTCCCATTTCATAAGCATTGAAATATGAGAAGAGATTTAAAATGTCACTTGAGGAGTAGGTGATTGCAGTTTCAGACATGATATAATCAGTAAATAAATGCATTTAATATGAAAGAGAATGGAACCTGTTGTTTAAGAAGAATATTGACAGCTTAGGGTTCTGGGAAGACTAGATATCACCTTACAAAAAATGGAGAGCCCAGCCGGCATGGCTCAGGGGTTGAGCGTCAACCTGTGAACCAGGAGGTCATGGTTCGATTCCTGGTCAGGGCACATGCCCAGGTTGCGGGCTCGTTCCCCAGTGTGGGGTGTGCAAGAGGCAGCCAATTGATGATTCTCTCTCAATGTTGATGTTTCTATCCCTCTCTCCCTCTCTGAAATCAATAAATACATATTTTTTTAAATGAGGAGAAAATTAATCTAATTATTCTGAAATAGGGACTTTAAAAAAATTTTAAATTCTTTATTGTTTAATGTATTTCATAAGTCACCTTTTTCCACCATTGGCCTCTCCCCAGCCGCTCCCAACCCCCAGTACATGCCCTCACCCCCTCCCACCCTCAGTCTGTGTCCATTGGTTATGCTCATATGCATGCATAAAAGACCTTTGGTTGATCTCTTACCTCCTCTCCCTCTGCCTTCCCTCATAGGTTGGACAGTCTATGACTCTGGTTCTATTTTTGTTCATCAGTTTATGTTGTTCATTATATTCCACAAATGAGTGAGATCATATGATATTTATCTTTCTCTGACTGGCTTATTTCGCTTAGCATAATGCTCTTCAGGTCCATCCATGCTGTTGCAAATGGTAGGAGTTCCTTCCTTTTTACAGCAGCATAGTATTCCATTGTGTAGACGTACCACAGGTTTCTAATCCACTCATCTGCTGATGGGCACTTAGGCTATTTCCAAATCTTAGCTATTATAAATTGTGCTGCTATGAACATAGGCGTGCATATGTCCTTTCTGATTGGTATTTCTGTTTTCTTGGGATATAT
>NW_005355263.1:405824-408051 GCF_000412655.1 Myotis brandtii | reverse complement strand
CAGTGATGGCGAACCTGTGACACGCGTGTCAGAGGTGACACGCGAACTCATTTTTTTTGGTTGATTTTTCTTTGTTAAATGGCATTTAAATATATAAAATAAATATCAAAAATATAAGTCTTTGTTTTACTATGGTTGCAAATATCAAAAAATTTCTATATGTGACACGGCACCAGAGTTAAGTTAGGGTTTTTCAAAATGCTGACATGCCGAGCTCAAAAGGTTCGCCATCACTGACCTAGGAGCTGTATCAGTAAAGATATTGCTATGACAAATGTCTGCTGTTTTGTTGCTGATGACTTCTTCTAAGATTTTTCTGGTTTCCTGCCTTAAGTGTAAGTCTTTTATCCATTTTTAGCTCATTTTTGTGTATGGTGTAAGTTGATGGCCTAGTTTCATTTTTTTGCATGTATTCATCCAATTTTTCCAACACCATTTATTGAAGAGACTGTCTTAACTCTAACATATGCTCTTTGTCAAATATTAATTGAGCATAATGGCTTGGGTCGACCTCTGGATTCTCTATTCTGTTCCATTGGTCTATATGTTTGTTCTTGTGCCAGTACCAGGCAGTTTTGAGAACAGTGGCTTTGTAGTATAGCTTGATATATGGTATTGTGATCCCTCCAACTTTGTTCTTCTTTCTCAAGATTGCTGCAGCTATTCGGGGTCTTTTTTTATTCCAGATGAATTTTTGGAGAGTTTGTTCTAGATCTTTGAAGTATGCCGTTGGTATTTTAATGGGGATGGCATTGAATCTATAGATTACTTTGGGTGGTATAACATTTTAATGATGTTGATTCTACCATTCCATGAACATGGTATATTCTTCTATTTGTTTATGTCTTCCTCTAAAATAGGGACATTTTGTATGGACATTTTTATGTGATTACATTTTGTATGATTGTATTTATATCAAATTTTAAAAATAGGTAAAACAAAAGTGTTGTGTTTTTAAGGGTTCATGTTTAAGTGGTAAAATCATGATGAATGACTAGAAAAGGATTATCATGAAAGTCAGAACAGTAGCTACTACAGGGTGAGTAATGGGCATGAAGGGAATTTCCAGGAGCTGGCAATATTTTATTTCATGACCTGTGTGGTGGTTGAGTATTTGATTTGAATTGTATTTGTATTTTGGACTTTAATGTACGTGTGTTATACTTAAAATTTTTAAAGATTAAAAACTATGTAGAAGACGGTGTAATTTTTATAAAATTAGTATACACATAGATATATATTCAGAAAAATAATTTTAAATATTCAAAAATGTTAATAAAAATGGTAATATTACACTCAACAACAAATATACAACCCAATTCAAAAATGGACAAAGGACACCTGAATAAACATTTCTCCAAAGAAGAATAAATATGGCCAATAAGCACATGAATTGCCACTCAACATCACTAATCATTAGGAAACACCAATCAGAATCACAATGAGATACCACCTCACACCCATCAGGATAGCTATTATTTTTAAAAAATAACACAGAAAATAACAATTGTTCACAAGGATGAGGAGGAATTGGAACCCTTGTGTATGGATAGTGGGAACATAAAATGGTGAAGCCACTGTGGAAAACAGTATAGTGGTTCCTCGACACAGTTAAACATAGAACTACCACATGATCAATCAGTTCGACTCTGGGTATGTACAAAAATTGAAAGCAGGGACTTGAACAGTTTGAAATATGGGTTTTAAGTGACAACTGATTTTATAGATTCCTAGAGGCCCGATGCACGAAATTCATGCAAGAGTAGGCCTTCCTTCCCCCGGCTGCCAGCACTGGCTTCCCTTTGGCACCCGGGACCCAGGCTTCCCTCACAGCCCTGGCTTTGTCCAGATAATAAATAATTATTATATGCTTTATTATTATAGATAAGCAGAAGGCAAACAGATTAGAAATGTTATTTATTTATTTTTATTTATACTATTTACATGAATGTATTGTAATTCAGATTTTATTGTTTTTTGTTTTGTTTTGTTTTTTATTGCTTAAAGTATTAAAAGGGTATTTACATATGTCTCCTTTTTTCTCCTGCCCTTGACAATCCCCTGGCCTCCCCTACCCCCCAGTGTCTTATGTCCATTGGTTATGCTTATATGCATAAGCATGATACTCTTAAGAAATATAATATTTAGGGAGAGATCAACCAAAAGACTTATATGCAAGCATATAGGCCTAACCAATGGACGCGGACAACAGGGGGGTGGGGGCAAG
>NW_005355263.1:387832-404153 GCF_000412655.1 Myotis brandtii | reverse complement strand
GTTTGGGTCGATTTCTGGGTTCTCTATTCTATTCCATTGATCTATATGTCTGTTCTTGTGCCAGTACCAGGCAGTTTTGAGAACAGTGGCTTTGTAATACAGCTTGATATCTGGCATTGAGATCCCACCTACTTTGTTCTTTCTCAGGATTGCTGCAGCTATTCGGGGTCTTTTTTTATTCCAGATGAATTTTTGGAGAGTTCGTTCTAGATCTGTGAAGTATGCCGTTGGTATTTTAATGGGAAGTGCGTTGAATTTATAGATTGCTTTGGGTAGTATGGACATTTTAATGATGTTGATTCTACCAATCCATGAACACGGTATGTTCTTCCATCTGTTTATGTCTTCCTCTATCTCTTTTTTCAATGTCCTGTAGTTTTCTGAGTAGAGGTCTTTTACCTCTTTAGTTAAGTTTATTCCTAGGTATCTTAATTTTTTTGGTGCGATGGTAAATGGGATTGTTTTTCTAATCTCTCTTTCTGAAAGTTCACTATTGGTGTATAGAAATGCCTCAGATTTCTTGGGGTTAATTTTGTATCCTGCTACATTGCCAAATTCATGTATTAAGTCTAGTAGTTTTTTGATGGAGTCTCTAGGGTTTTGTATGTATAATATCATGTCGTCTGCAAATAAGGACAGTTTTACTTCCTCTTTTCCAATTTGAATGCCTTTTATTTCTTCTTCTTGTCTAATTGCAACGGCTAATACTTCCAGTGTTATGTTGAACAGGAGTGGTAATTTTTAGAGGTAATTCATAAATAATAATTTACTTCGAGGATTTAATTACTATGTTAACATTTATTTGTACTTAAAGCATAGAGTACAGGGGCTTTCCCTATCTCAGTATAGTGCCACAGTTCAGGTAATTCTGGAACACCCAGTTAAATGTATTGCAGTGCTCAGCTAGCTTTCTCTTTTCTTTTTTAAATATATTTTTATTGATTTCAGAAAGGAAGGGAGAAGGAGAAATAGAAACATCAATGATGAGAGAGAATCATTGATTGGCTGCCTCCTGCACACCGCCCACTGGAGATCAAGTCCGCAACCCAGGCATGTGCCCTTGACCTGAATCGAACCCGGGACCCTTCAGTCCTCAGACTGACACTCTATCCACTGAGCCAAACCAGCTAGGGCTCAGCTGGCTTTCTGAACAGAATTGATAAAATATGCTTGGCAAATCATTTCTGCTGTTTATGCTGAAAATTGGATTCTATTAGGTATAAGCCCAAGACAATGCCTACCCCCCTCTATGTATCAAAAAGAAAAAGAAAATTTAGCAAAGCATTCATTCATACTTCATTCAATAAACATTAACTAAGTACTGATTATATTCAAGCTGCTAAGCAGTGTTTAAAAATCATTTGAAACAAATTTAAAGCCAGAATTGTGTATTGTTCTGCCTTGCTTGGGCACTTCAATTTTTTTCATTATTTTAGCCCTAGGAATGATACGTGAATATCTTCTGAAGTTACCTAAATACGGGTATTTTTGGAAGTCACATTCTCTAGTAGAGTAGAATAGAATGATACAGTTTTAAAATGTAGCAATGTTTGGAGTGACTTATTTAGATTTTGAAAAATATAGATGGGAAACAAATCAGTCCCTCATGTTAGGTTCGTAAGAGCCAGTTGTTTCTTGTGGAACTGCAAGAACAGTAAGATAAAAGCCAATGAAAATAAAAGGTATATCCTGAAATTTAATGTATATCTGTTTTTAAGGGCTAGCCTTTTGACCTAGCTGAAAATATAATGACTAATAAATCATGTGTTTTTAACTCTTCTTCCTTTTTCTTGTGAAGGTTAAAGGAGTTTTTTTTTTCTTATCCTTAAGCTGACATAGCGTTTCATAGCTGGGTGGGAATGCTATAGTGTGTGCTTTCCTTACAGGCAGTTATATAAAACTGATTGCTTATGGTGGTATTCAATAATTTCAGCAAGAAGATACAAGAAAATATATTTTATAGAACTTTATTCTTTATATAATGCATATATATACATATATACACACACACACACATATATATACACATATATATATCATCTCATTTGGCTCCTTTAACAATTCTTTGAGAAAGGGAAGTTATGAATTATTGTTGTTGCCTTGTTAGAGATGAGAGGACAGGCTTAGGGTGATCAGATGACAAATCCTTCATGATTGATATGGTGGGCTGTGATACAGAGCGTTATATACTATAGCTTTATATCTCTTCGGATTTCATAATGTGCTCACATATCCCTTGCCAAAAATCACTTAAAGAGACTAGTTATTTTACCATATGATATTATGGTACATATAGCATCTAGATAATATGTGTCTAATTTATATTAATATTTAACTAAATGTATTTTATAATACACTAGGGCAGTGGTTGGCAAACTGCAGCTCGTGAGCCACATGCGGCTCTTTGGCCGACCACTGCACTAGGGGCCTAGTGCACGAATTCGTGCACCTTGAAAGAACTGTGGGCCGCAAGGCTGCGATGGGCACAGGGGTGGGTCTTGGCCCATCCTCCGCGCCCTCGCCCGGCCCCTCCTGCCATGGCCCCCGGTCCCATGTCTGCCGGCAGCCCTGCTCTTGCCGCTGCCACTCCCACGCGCTGACAGCGCCTGCTGCGCTCACACCTGCTAGTGGCATGGGGGAGCAAAGAATTTTCAGTTACCACCAGAGGCTTGCCCCAATGACAGTGACCAGCGCCCTGCCTTTGTCTGGCGCCCCTGCTCACCTGCTCCACAATCCCGCCTTGGCCTATGCCCACCATGTTCCGCGTACGCCCCCTGGTGTTCATTGCACGTCATAGTGACTAGTTGTTCAGTTGTTCTGCTGTTCGTCTATTTGCATATTAGGGTTTTATATATATAGTATATTAAATCTATGTAAATATATAACAACGATATGTCATACTATATGTACATCATATACAAAAATAGAATTATAACTTATTTTGATTTACTTATTTATATACTGAGAACATAATAATAACATTTAATTAGAACATATAAGCAATCACATAGTGTTAATAACTTTATCAGCACAGTAATTTTTCTGTTGTTTTCTATTGTTTTTATTCAGTGATGTTGGAGAATTAAGTTCTTAAAATAACTTGTTTATGGTTATTTTCCCTTTAAAAAGTTTCCAGCCTTTGTTTTGAAATATAAAAGTGACACATAGAAGGATGTATTTATCTCATATAGGTGTGTAATTAAATACCAGAAAATCTTGAGCTTTATATTATAGATTCTATTTAGATGTAGTCACTGATATGAAATAAATGAGATCCTCTTTTTCCAAATAAATTATCATTGATGATTGGAATCCATGGAGAAATATAAATCTGTCATCTACTTCTTTGCTATATTATGATCTCCAATTGATAAAGTACCCTTAGAAAAAATTGTCCAGTTGTTGCAAAGTGTTATCACCTTATTTGCAATAGTTGTTTCTGTATTTTCCAAAATGATGGTTTCAAGAAAAGGAGTATTTGGGGTATTTCTTTTCTCATTCTCTTACAAATTTCCACATTATCCAAAATGTAAACATTGTGCTATTTTGTGTTGACTTTGCTGTTTTCAATGTATTATTTCTCTTAGGCAAAGGATACAATCTGTTTTCAGCTTCCAAATAAACTACTGCTTTGGTGGTGGTGGTGGAACCCTGATGCATTACTTTTTGCATTAAAAGTGCTGGAAAGTCACCTCGTGTGTATAGAAAAGAACAGTTCAGAACTTTGTTTTGAGGAAGCATGAAAGAGGAAAGGATTTAGAGCACTCTCTAAAGTTAACTTTTCCTTGATAGAGAAGATATTCTTCTATTTTGTAAGCAAAGTCTTACAGCAAATGCATTGCAACATTACACATGTAGAAAAGTTACTTTTTGCGTAGGAAGATGAGTTTTTTTCTTAGCAGGGGAAAAAGTACCATTGGTGCAATTTGATCTACATGGACTATGGATCAAAAATAAGTCTATGAAGATTTACAGCATCTGCTCCATTTGTAGTTAAGTTTAGTAGTTTACATAGAGAACATTCTATGATCTCTATTTCCTTTGTCAATTGCAATGCTGAAATACTGTAGTTATCATGTTTGTTTGACTTGTCAAGCCAAGAAGACTAGGTTTAGCACCTTGTTTACTTAGCACAAGATCCTGGTTAAACTCAAATTCTGGAAAGGATTACATTAATTGAAAAGGGACTTTTCCAAAGCTGCTTTTTGTGGCTCAAATTCTGATTCAGAATTCCACTAATTTTTTAAAATCTGATGAATGGGGTATTTTTTCCCCTTTGGTATGCAAATATGCAACTTGTTAAAATGCTGCAACAAATATGTCTGATTCTGACCAAAATGCAGATAATTTCAAGATTCCTCAATGATCAAATTGTGTTCCCACATGGTCATGGTCATTTCTGAATGTGCTATCATACTCTTGTTATTAGGAAGGTTTGAGATTGTTATTTTAAAATAAGTTGCACAGTACATACATGTTATGGTCATTGAACTTTATATCTACTGTACAAATTAATCTGTAACAAAGTTGTCCTATTTCCATTTCTACCAAATGTCACATAAAATATTTAGGAATGAATTAGAGTGTTTTCACGTGTTAGTAATTTGTAACCAATGTGTTAACAATAGTAGCAATGTAAGTCCAGACAAAGCTTTGGTTCTGATGTCTCCTGACTTGGAAATTAAGAAATAACTAGAAATATGATGGCACAGAGTAAGTCATTAAACCACAATGCAACATGTGCAACTTGCCACTGTTAACGCACTTACAGTTTGCTGGTGCTTACAACTAATTAGCTGGTCATTTTCAAATTTTAAATAATTGATCAGAAGTTTGTGCCTGAGTATTTTCATATATATATGCAATCTGGCCTGTCATGGTTAATCTTTGCTTATTGTGGCTTATACATTCTCAACAAATATGAATGGACTATACCTCGGAAAGAGCTGCCCCCACCTCTGTTCAATGGGTTTTAGATAATAGAACTTGGGCCAAAACCTTGGAATAGTCAGCGAGAATGTCAAGTACATGAGAGCATGTACTTTTTGTTCACTGCTAGCATAATATAGTGCCTCACACATTGGCTAGCATGTAGTAGGTGCTTGGTCCATATTTATTGACGGTTTGAATGAAAGAATACTTTTGTCAGGGAAGGAAAGAATTCAGAGCATGGGTTAAAGAGAGGTATAGGAGAATTACTGGAAACTGAAGGATTGTTTTAAGAAAAGGCTAACTTTGCAGAGTATATAAGGAGGATGAGGACTGAGAAAAATGGCTAATGATTTCTTGGAGCATTTTTAGTAGAGCAGTGGAGAGTTTCAGGTAATGAGAGAATGAGTGGAAACCACTGTTTTAGGGAATTGAACTGGAAAGAGAAAGAGAAAGATGACTTTTTGAAAGGGAGAAGGTCATGTACAGGAGCTTTTGAATAAGCACATGTGGAAATACTAGTATTTGAGGAAAGGAGAATAACAATCACAGATATACTGCTCTTTATATTTTTGAATCTAGAAATACTTTCAGTGAAGATTTCAGAGTCCATTTTATCTCTGGGTGCTGTTTAATACTGCTAGCAGACTCAGAGGTTTGAACAATATCCTGTGCAATGGAATAACATGTTTAAGATGTTTATATAACACCCTTGGAGCTTTTATTGATTTCCCCAGTAATTAAGCTTTTGTGTTTTTATTTGAATCAGACAATAATATATCTTAGACCCTGACACTTTAAGACACAAAATCAATTTTTTTAAATTTGGTTATAGGATTTTCTTTATAGTTTCTCTGTACTCTGCATTTAAGTTTATATATTCTTGGTCCTAAGTGTTTTGTTTGTTGTTGTTGTTGTTGTGTTTTTTTTTGAACTCTTATAATCTTTCAATATATATATTTTTTACAATTACAGAAAAAGGGTTGGATTTTTAAAATTTTGAAAACTGGTGAAGTTGATTTCATTTATTTGATATGCTAAGAGGCTTCATTAGTTAAAAAAAAATTTTTTTTTTCTAAATCCAGAAAACATCCTCTCTTAAGTGTTTTAGAAATTTATCTCAACATTCTCAGGTGTAAGTGCTATTCTGAAGTTGAATAAGTTGTGGGAAGTCGTACAGACCATCTAATAAGTTGCTGAGAATTATTGCTAATTGCTCAATTCTAGGGCTCTTTTATTATTTTTAAAAAAAAACATATATTGAGTACTTGCTTTGTCTTTAAAGATTTATTTATTTTATTTTAAAATATGTTTTATTGATTTTCTACAGAGAGGAAGGGAGAGGGATAGAGAGTTAGAAACATTGATCAGCTGCCTCCTGCATGCCCCGCACTGGGGATGTGCCCGCAACCAAGGTACATGCCCTTGACCGGAATCGAACCTGGGACCCTTGAGTCCACAGGCCGACGCTCTATCCACTGAGCCAAACTGGTTCTGGCTAAAGATTTATTCTTGACTAAATGAAGTGTCTTAATACCCCTAGACTCAAGTTTTCTCTTGTCTTCTAATTTTAGTTTTTCCCCCACAATTTATTGTTGTTTTATATGTCTCTCAGGATGTGTCACATGTACCCAAAAATAGTTCCTGTGAACAGTAACTCAGTGTATGACCCTGTTCTCCTTTGAAAAACAGTGAAGGCTTCAATGTCTATGGAGTCTTGCATGGAGACTGTCCTGAAAGAGAACGTTGAAAAGGATAGATTCAGGCAAGCTGTAGGCATTACGATAGAATGGAAAAGAGGACTTGGAGAGATACTTCGGTAGAACAGGATAAAATTCTTATTCTTTCCACCCCATCTCAGTCAAGAAACTGAGTTTGTATTCTAGGGCACACAACTGTTAAGTGTGTGGAGTTTGATATCATGTTTTCTGATTTTGAATTTTATACTATTTTCTTTATAACACTTTGCCTATAAGCCTTTTATATCCTTAATTTCTTGGTGCTTTTGCTATTGAGCTGCTATGGCAACTGTTTAGAGTCTGTTCCTTTCCCACAATGATAGTTACCATGTACTGCTAATCAATTTAAGGAATTAAAGAGACAAGATAAACTCTTAACCCCTTAACAATCTAAGGTGTGGTTTGAACCCTTCATAGTGATGAACAGTACTCCCTTCATTGAAATGATATGTGAGGGTTTGACATTGTAGCTTCCTCTAAAAGTCCTAAATTAAGGAGCTCTTAAACTTTTTTCTGAAGAGTTGCTTTTTTTGGTAACATATTTAGTGAAGATATAATTTGTGTATCATAAAATTCACCTATTTAAAATGTATAGTTTAGTGGTTTTATTATTTTCACAGAATTGGGCAGTCATCATCATTATCTAAGTATAGAATATTTTCATTATCCCAAAAAGAAACCCCATGCCCATTAACAGTCATTCTCATTCCCCTGTCACCCCAGATCCCACTGGTCTACTGTCTCTATCCATTTGCTTATTTTGAACATCTCATGTGAATGGAATCATACAATATGTGGCCTTTTGCTGGTTTCTTTCACTTGTATACTGTTTTTAAGGTTCATCCAGTATTGCATGAATCAGTACTTTATTACTTTTTATTCTTGAGTGATATTCCATTGTATGAATATATTACATGTTATTTATCCATTCATCAGGGACAATGGACATTTGGATTATTTCTGTTTTGGTGCTATGAATTATGTTGCAAAAATTCATGTATGGGTTTTTTGTCGTTGCCTTTTTTAATGTGTTAAACATACATAATATAAAATTTACCATTTTAGTGTTTTAGTAGAGCAGTGGAGAGTAGAGCAGTCCTGTGAGAATAAATACATTCACAATATTGTACAACCATCACCACTACCATTTCCAGAATTTTTCATCATCTCAAACAATACACAGTAACCCCCAGTCTCTCGACCTCCAGTCCCTGGTAACCTCTATTCTACTTTCTGTCTCTAAGAGTTTGCCTGTTTTGGGCACCTAACATAAGTCAACTCATACAATATTTGCCCTTTTGTGACTGGTTTATTTCACTTAGCATTTGTCTTCAGAGTTTATCCATGTTGCATAGTATATGCAGGAATTTCCTCTTTAAGGCTGATTAATATTCCATTGTATGTATATACCACAATTTGTTTACTCATTATTCCATCTATGAATATTTGGGTTGTTTTTGGCTAGTGTGAATAATGCTGCTATGAACATGGATTTACAAATATCTGTTTGAGCCCTTGCTTTTAGTTCTTTTGGATATATATCCAGAAGTGGAATTGCTAGATTAAATGGTAACTCTATTTTTAAGGAACTGCTGAACTTTTCTACAGAGGCTGCACCATTTTAAATTCCCACCAGCAATGCACAATTTCTCTACATCCTTGCCATTTTTTTAATGCTTGCCATCATAAAGGGTGTGGAGTGTAATATTTTGTGGTTCATGTACAAGTGTTTGTGTGGATGTATGTTTTGAGTGTTCTTGGGTATCTACCTAGGAGTAGAGTGGTAGTTTATGTTTAAGATTTTGAGGTTTTCTCAAACTGATTTCCAAAATGGCTACACCACTTGACATCCTGCCAGCAGGGTATGAGGATTCCAGTTTCTCCACATGAATACCAACACTTGTTATTGTATCTTTTTACATTAGCCATCATAGTTATAATAATCACTGCTTTTTAACATGATTGTAACTGAATCATTTTACCATTCTCGATTATTGCTTGGTGAAAGGGTATAAATGTTAAAGAGGAATTCATAAATATTATTTAAATATTCAAACAGTATATACAAATGCAGCACTTATTATACTCATTTTGTACTGACTTATGCTATGTGAGGAGTGAAAGTCTCTTTTCTATCTCATTTTTCAGAAGTAGCCACCTTTCACAATTTTGATTTTTGTTCTAATGGATATCACCATAATTCTAAATTTTTATGTCTTTTAATATTAAAATATATTTATTGAATATTGAATAATTCTTGAGGGAATTTGTGCTAAGGATAAGTGGGAAAGGTTAATGCAAGGAAATTTTAGAAAGCACCTGAATACCAAACTCTAGAGGAATAGCCAAATCAATTACTCAGCCATTAAAAATCCAAATTATAAAGAGTACTGAATGACTTGGAGAAATGTCCATAACTTTTTTGGGAAAATATAGTTAAGTGAATCCTTCAGGATGTAAATTTATATAATTAGGATAATCCAGTTTTGCTTCATATATGTCTCTACACACACACACACACACACACACACACATTTAAATGCATGTATATGAAGAAAAGCAATTCAATGAATGTGAATAGTAGTTCTTTCAGTAGTGGAATTATAGTTGGTTTTTACATTTTTTTATACATTGTCCAATTTCTCTAAAATGATTATGTTACAATAAGAAAAAGGTTTGCCCTGGCCGGTTTGGTTGGAGCGTTGGTCCTCGGACCAAAGATGTCGTGGGTTCGATTGCCGGTCAGGGGCACATACCTCAGTGGCAGGCTCAATCCCCAATTGGGGTGGTGCAGGAGGCAGCCAATCAATGTGTCTCTCTCACATAGATTTTTTTCCCCCCCCCCCCCCCCCCCCAAAAAAGAAATAGGTTGAAAGAATATCCTCGGGTGAGGATTAAAAAAATAATAATAATGAAAGTTAACTACTGTCCAGTATATTAAGAGTAGTTGTTTTCATGGCTTCTGCTTATTGAAGAACTAGAGGCCTGGTGCATGAAATTTGTACAGGGGGAAGTGGGGGTCATCCCTCTTGCAATTCGGGACCACTGGCTCCTAACCACTCGCCTGCCTGCCTGATTGCCCTTAACCCCTCTGCCTGCCTGCCTGATTGCCCCTAACCACTCTGCCTGCCTTCCTGATGCCCCTAATTGCTCCTCTGCCTGCCTGCTTGATCCCCCTAACTGCTCTTCCCTGCCAGCCTGAATGCCCCTAACTGCCCTCCACTCCCGGCCCAATCACCCACAACTGCCCTCCCCTACCAGCCCAATCGCCCACAACTGCCCTCCCCTGCTGGCCTGATCGCCCACAACTGCCCTCTCCTGCCGCGACCTGCCTCTTCCACACGAGGCGGTGGAGATGCTGGGACTGGCCTCCTCCGTGCCGCTCAGAGCCATGGGACCCCCAGACCTCACCGCGCAGAGCGGTCACTGGGCCCTGCCTCCACTTTGCACACAGCCATCTTGTGGCGGCATCATGCAAGGGTGTCACGCGAGGTCGTGACACCACTTAGGCTTTTATTATATAGGATAATTTTTTCAAGATTCATCCATGTTGTAGCATGTGTCAGAATTTTCTTTCTTTCTAAGGCCGAATAATATTTCATTGTATATGTATATGCCACATTTTGTTTATCCATTGAAGAATATTTAGATGGCTTCCACCTTTGGCTATTCTGAATAATGTTGCTGTGAACATGGGTGTACAAATATCTGTTCGAGTTTCTGCTTTTACTTCTTTTAGGTATATACCCAGAAGTTGAATTGCTGGATCACATGTTGGTTCTATTTTTTAAATTTTTTTTGAAGAATAGCCATATTGTTTTCCTTAGCGACTACACCATTTTACATTCCCACCAGCAGTGCACAAGGTTCCAGTCTCTTCACATCCTTACCAACTCATTGTCTGTGTGTGTGTGTGTGTGTGTGTGTGTGTGTGTTTCAATAATAGGCATCCTACTGGGTGTGAAGTTTTATTGACTTGATTTTTAAATTTTTCTAGACTTTCTTAGGAAGAATAAGTAAATAAATAAATAAATAAAATATATGTAAACACACTTAACCAGTTGAACTATTGATATGTATATTCAAAATGAAGAGACTCATTATAGCCAAAGTTGAAACAACTCAAATGTTTATTAACTGTTGAGTAGATAATTCAGATATAGTATATACATGCAGTGGAGTATTATTTGGCAATAAAAAGTAGGTACTGATACATGTTACAACATAGATAGGCTTTAAAGACATGCTAATAAGTAAAAGAAGCCAGATACTAAGACCATATAGTTACCTATATAAAATGTGCAGAGTCACCCTAGCCAGTTTGGCTCAGTGGGTAGAGCATTGACCTGCAGACTCAAGGGTCCCAAGTTTGATTACAGTCTAGGGTACATGCCCAGGTTGTAGGCTCGGTCCCCAGTAGGGAGCGTGCAGGAGGCAGCTGATCAATGATTCTCTTTCTTCATTTATGTTTCTATCTCCCCTTTCCCTTTCCATGCCTCTCTGAAATCAATAAAAAATAAAAATAAAATGTGCAGAATAGATAAATGTGTTGAGACAGAAAAAACCAGTGGTTGCTAGGGGCTGGGAGCAAGGTGCGGAGGATTGGAGAAGGATGATGTTGGAATTGGGGTTTAAGTACAGAAAGACATATTTAAAAAAACTTTAGATGAGCCAAGTCTTATTTTCATTTGCGGTTTGGTGTGTGTACAACTGAAGTTTTCATAAATTTTGAAATTATATAGGGAAAATGAGTTTTTATAACATCTTTAGGAAAAACAGAATTTAGAAAAAAGTGCTACACATAGTTATTTTTTTCTAGTGGCCAGTTTTCTGTAACCTTAAGTTTCAGGAACACAAAAATATAATCTAGTGGCTTTTAAAGTCATAATTTTAATGTGTGGTTTATTAATAAAATAATTACAAAATTTCAAATTGAACTCGTTAATCTTAGAAGCATTTAGAATGTGTATTTATTTTGGTAATGCTTGAAAATTCCCTATCCTGCCCTACTTCCTCCCTTCCATATGCTAGAAGTTACTCAACATTTGGTTGAGGAAGGAAAACCTAATTCAGATGCTAGCTTGAATATACTAGTAAACCTTAAACGCACTTCATATAAGTTTATTCAGTGTTTGCCTTGCTGTAATTCTAAAGCAACTTGGGTTACAATGCTTTTGCCACATCAGATGAGGAGAAATTCTGTTATGTTTTCTTTAGGTTTTGAAAATATGTCATTTATAGATCACTGACAGTAACCTGTAATATTATATTAACACTAGAAGCCCGGTGCACGGGTTTGTGCACTGGTAGGGTCCCTCGACCTGGCCTATGGGGATTAGTGGACCTCCACGCTGCTACAGCCCAGCCTTATCCACCAGCTCGTCGGGCTCCAGCCCACTGTCCGCATCAGTCCCACACAGCACAAAGTAGTGCACAAAGCGGCAGGCAGCTGGGGAGGAGCCTGAGCCTAGGCCAGGCGCCACACCGCTCCCGCTCATCCCGGCCCCACTGTGCCTGCTGCCGCTGCCTCTCAGTAGGCTCACTGCTGCTCTGCTGCTGTCTCTATGAGCCCATCCTAGGGCGATACCGGCCTGCCCATGACCACACAGCCATTGCCCATTGCTCAGTGCTCATTGCTCATCATCACGCAGCACCTGAGAAGCAGCTGCAGGCTCACACCCAGTCAGTCCAGATGCTGGTCCCAATCCTGGTGCCAGTTCGGATGGGGGAGGGGTGCGCAGGGGGACTGTCTGCGGGAGAGGCTGGCACCACTGCAGCTGCGCTTGCCAGCCATGAGCCCAGCGTCTGGTGCCCGTCAGCTGAGCGGTGCTCCCGCTGTGGGAGCGCACTGACCACCAGGGGCAGCTCCTGCGTTGAGCATCTGCCCCCTTGTTGTCAATGCACATCATAGCTATTGGCCAGTCGTCCAATCGCTTAGGCTTTTGTATATATAGATAGATAATTTCAGTGTCACAGAGCCAGGAAGAGGTACGTTTTTGCTTTTTTACAATCCCAAAAACTTTGGATGTGCTCTGTCCTGAATCTCCTGAGCAAAGGAAACAATTGCTTACTTTTTATACTTACTAGAGTAAATGGACAAGGACTGTACTTTTCTATTTCATTTAATAGCTGTATGAACGTCCCATACACTTCCACCAACCTTTAGCTAGTCAGTAAGAAGCTTCCCAAATCAAAGAAGACTTAAAAACCACCACCCACCCAATCATACCCCACCAGATGTGTGTTTTCTTTTGAATATTAGGTGTTGCTTGTTCAAAAGTGCCAGGGCTGGCCAGCAGACCCTGAGTGACGGATGAATGGATTACTCCGACACAACATTTGCTGTGAAAGAGAGGGCTAAGGGAAGGCCTGGCCAAAGGGACCAGGCAGCCTCGATTGTAGCAGCAGTTTGAGATAAAGTTTATCTTTTAGATACAATCAGCAGGGTAAGTAATCTTGGGAGGACATGTATGCTTATAGTGTCTTTTAAGCAAGGACACCCAAAAGATTAAGGAATAAGGATTCCAGTAAACACTTGGGGGTCTGCATGTACACAGACTTGTTTGGAAAGGTCAAGGAATAATTAGGGACACCTCCTTCAGCACTCCCCTAAGTCGGAATTCTGATAAACAGGGCAGGCGGCCTTCTGCACACTTCCCTTTTCTCATAATGTCCTCCTTACAAACTTTCCAACCAAGTCTCATGTGCTCCCCAACACAAAAGTAGAAGAAACTTTGATAGAAACTTGAGCTTTTTATGAATTATTTAACTTATTTTCAGCTCTTTAATTGCTTTTATAAGCACATTTGTAATGTTGAAGTTATGATAACTGAATCTTCAAACGCCTTGCTCAGAAGATAATGTTACTTTTAATTATTTAGTTCGTGAGAAGTGCCTTTTACTACGTAAGGTGGAGCATTTTCTGGTTTCTTGCTCATGATTGTACTGCTGGAGACTATATATGTGGTTCCCTGGGGGCAGCATCCAAGAATCCAACGGTGGTTGTATCAATAAAAATGTGCTTGCTTATACATTATCTATACCAATAATAGGGTAATATGCAAATTGGTTGGGACACCATCACAATAACAACCGATCATCAGGCTGTGTGCATAGCAGGCGCAGGTAGGCAGGAACTTGCAGGGACGGGGGCGGGGGAGGCAGGGCCTGGCGTAGGGCGGCCAGTACTCCCCACATGGCAGCGGTGGCTGTGAGTGGCACCAGGCGGAGCCTGCGGGCCGAGCTGAAGCAGCGCCTGCGGACCATCAGTGCCGAGGAGCAGCTGTGCCAGTCCTGCCTCCTGGCCAGAAGGTGCACGATCACAGGGACAGCCACAGTGGTGGGCCAGATTGACATCCTCCTGGCCGCGCTGCACAGGTTTGTGGATCTGCGCAGGCGCAAGCCTTCGATGCGTGCATCCTCTCCCCCCCGCCTCGCGTGTGAACGTCCCCCAGCATGCTGTCATCCACATGCACGCGCAACAGTCCCAGACCATGTTCCCCCACCCCTTTGCTGCACTTCCATCAACCCCGGCGTGCCTATGGCCCCCACACGATGTGTGCACATCTCCTCCAGCACCCTCACGTCCTTTGGAGTGTGTCGGGGTGCTCGGGGCAGGCGGCCGTGAGATGACAGTGAGAGGGCAGAGTGGTGATGCCCTGTTCCCACGGAGGCCAGTGCGGCAACGGAGATCACCTCCGTGGGACTAATGCAGGTGCTGAGGCGGTAGCAGGTGCGGACAGACACACCTGGTGGGCGTGGGGCAGCCCTTGTTGAGGTTCCTTCGGTCAGCGTTCAAGGTCGGGAATCCAGAGGAGGCGAGGAGTTCCGTCCTCTCAGTGAAACGGTGGGAGAGTCAGGGCAACCGCAGAGGAGGAATGTGTACTTGGGGTGCCGGTGCTCATGAGCTGACTGAGCCTTGCTTGCTCAAGGCCTAACGCACTCCTGCCAGGCAGCGGGTGACAGGATGTGCTTTTCCGAGTTAATGAGAGAAAACATGGATTCTCCCGCTGCCCGCAAAGGTGGAAATCAGAGTGGGGAGACACACGGGGAGTGAGCAAGGTTCCCTGTCTGGGGGTTCCAAACCCGCTGTTGGTTCCTTTCACTGCTGACTAGAGATATATAGGGTGTCCCCCCAAAATGTATACACACTTTGAATACCTACAAATTCTAATGGGTTTAAGTATGAAGAGAAAGAAACAACAATGGAGCTGTCATCTGTTAAAAGTGTGGGCACAAACAGGGAGTTTGACATACCCTGAGGGGTCTCAGATTGGAGAGGGTGCAGGCCAGACTGAGGGGCCCCTTTCCCCCTACCCCAGTGCACGAATTTCGTGCACTGGGCTACTAGTTTAAATATAAACAACAGATGTATTAAACATTGGTCCCCTGGGTCAATGGTCTTTAAAGTACAGTGCAAGCACATATTAGTTGGATGCAAGCTAATCCAGTGGGGTGTGGAAAGAAAATATTAGAACATATATTTCTTGTTAACTATTGACAATTTCATCTATCTACCCCCCCCATGCACGAATTTCGTGCACCGGGCCTCTAGTCCTATATAATAAAAGCCTAATATGCTAAGTGTCTGGTTGTCCAGTTGTCCGTTCAACCAATCAAAGCATAATATGCTAATGATATGCTAAGGCCACTCAGCTGCTCACTATGACGTGCACTGACCTACAGTGGGCAGTCGATCAGTTGCTATGACATACACTGACCACCAGTGGGCAGACAACCAGTGACCAGTCACTATGATGTGCACTGACCACCAGGGGGCAGATGCTCTAACCGGTAGGTTAGCTTGCTGCTTGCAGCCGATAGGGACTGAGTGAGACAGGCCGGACATGCCCTGGAGCCCTTCCGCAGTCCCTCCCCGGCTGGCCAACCTCCTGCGTCCCTCCTTGGCCCCGATTGTGCACCGGTGAGGTCCCTCGGCCTGGCCTGTGCCCTCTCACAATCTGGGACCCCTTGGGGGATGTTGGAGAGCTGGTTTCGGCCCAATCCCGCAGACCAGGCCGAGGGACCCCACTGGTGCACGAATTTGTGCACCGAGCCCCTAGTTATGATATAAAAAGTATGTTGAGGATTAGGCATTGTTGCCCCAAAATACTAACTTTGTTGTCTGAAATAGTAAGGGATTTAGCAAAGTTTCTTCAAAAAGAAACCAAGGATTTTGCACTGAAAAATGGAAAAATTCTAGTTCTTCATTTTTCTGTAAAATAATTTCATCTCCATTACTAGGTGTACCGGTTAATAATGCAGATATTGTAATCAAGGAAAACATGATAATTTCAAGAGAAACATCAAAAGTGCTTTATTCAAAGTAATGTCCATTGCTAGCTACACATTTCCCCCATCTTTCAGGTAATTTGCTCTAGTCATATATCTATACTAGAAGCCCGTTGCACAAAGATTCTCGAAATAGGCCTTCCTTCCCCTGGCTGCCGGCACTGGTTTTCCTCTGGCACCTGGGACCCAAGCCTTTGGTTCAGCCGCAGCGGAGAAGCCAAGCCTCAAGGCTAGGCTTCTCTGCTGAGGTTGCAGCGAGGCTTGGCTTCTCCGCTGCGGCCACAGCGAGGCTTGCATCTCCCCTCTGGCCGCAGCAAGGCTTGGCTTCTCCACTGCGGCCCCAGCTTGGCTTGGCTTCTCTG
>NW_005355263.1:382531-386397 GCF_000412655.1 Myotis brandtii | reverse complement strand
TTTTGTTTAGCTTCTATATTTGTAACAATGTTTCAAACTGCAAGCTCAGAGGCCGGCAGCGGCAGGCGGGGAACGCTGGCTTCCTCCGTCACTGAAGCAAGCAAGCCTCCTGTTAGCTTCAAGCTGCCTGGCTGCTGGCTGCCATCTTGGCTGGCAGTTAATTTGCATATCGCCCTGATTAGCCAATGGGAAGGGTAGCGGTGTGACACCAATTTGCATGTTTCTCTTTTATTAGTGTAGATAGTCATGTACTATCCCCTCTCATACTGCAGTGCTTTGAATTCCTTACTGAATTTGTTTCTCCTCCTTGCCATTATCTAGCATAGTGTTAAGAGCATACATTCTTTTAAAATTTGAATCCTGGCTCAACTATTTACTAGATATGTGACCACAAGCGACATAACTCATCTTTGCCAATATTTTTGTATCTTTAAACTGGGGCCAATAATGTAACATACTTCATAGGGTTATTGTGAAAATTAAATAAAAACAAAAAACACGTGAAATGTTCAGAACAATGCCTGGCACACAGTTAGTGCTATATAAATTGTTAGTCATTACTACTACTATGAATACTGCTATCACTGTGATTTCTCAATGCTGTCAGCTGGCTTGCCCTTTCTTCTCTTTTTAAATTTCTTTAATCTTAGAAAACAGGTAACTAAGCTTGTTAGAATTAAATGCAAATTAAGAGTAAATTTAGTGTATGAAGCCTGAGATTTACTTCCAAGAAAACAAAATGCTGTGTATTTGCCTTGGTATTGATTGCACTTTGGCTACTGAGAACATTTTTATCTTGGGTGCCGTATTAACAGGCAATGCTTATAAATGAATCTGGAATTTAAAAAAATAAGATTTAAAATATCTCTTAATAAGTACGACTTGCTTTTTAGGGAAAAAGATCTTGAAGAAGCTCTGGAAGCAGGAGGTTGTGATCTTGAAACTTTGAGAAATATAATTCAAGGGAGACCACTACCTGCTGATCTGAGGACCAAAGTTTGGAAGGTAAATGGAAACTAAATTAATAAAATGTAATCACTAAAAAATAATATTTGAGAATTTTTATTTTCAGTTGTGGAAACTAAATTAATAAAATGTAATCACTAAAAAATATTTGAGAATTTTTATTTTCAGTTATCTTAGTTGCAGAAGACTATTATCCTATGGGCATGTCACATGTAGAAAATTAGACAGGGCAACTTACTAAAATCTCTGTTTCTGTAATGTTCGGTTTATTTAATAATTTAGGTTTTGAAAGGCAATGTTTTCTTTATTAAGATGTTATGATTACAATAGAAATACTTATTTTTGTTAAAACATATATAAGCAGAGGATAAGATAAAAATTATCTGTTATCTACCACCTGTTTGTAAAACACAATAATGTCTTGGTGTATATTTTTTTACTTTTTTCCTGTTTGCACATATATATGTAAAAGAAATGGAATTATAACTGTACATAGTATTCTGAATGTTTTACCACAGAAATTTAAAACACAAAGTTGAGACACTTGTATAATGAGCCTCCTCTTAGCTTTAATTGTTATCAGTATTTGGCCAATCTTGTTTGATTAATATCCCAGTCCTTTCCTCCCCACACTGGATTATTTTAAAACAAATCATTGGCCCAGCTGGCGTGGCTCAGTGGTTGAGTGTTGACCTATGAAACAGGAGGTCACAGTTTGATTCCCGGTCAGGGTACATGCCTGGGTTGTGGGCTCATTCCCCAGTGTGAGGTATATAGAAGGCAGCCAATCAATGATTCTCTCTCATCATTAATGTTTTTCTCTCTCTCTCCCTCTCCCTTCCTCTCTGAAATCAATACAAATTTATAAAAACACACACACACACAAATAGAAATCCTTGATGGCACACTAAAATACTTTAGTATGAAAGTCTAAAAGATAAAGACTTAAAATAACCGTAATATCATTAAACTTGAAAGAATAGTAATTTCTTAATGTGTGTGTCCTCCCATAGCTGGAGGGAAAAGGCAGTCTCTGGTGTCTTTTTTATAAGAGCACTAATGCCATTCATGAGGGCTCCACCCTCATGATCTAATCACCTCCCAAAAGCCCCACCACCAAATACCATCACAGTAGGATTTCAATATGCATGGTTGACATAAACATTCATGCTATATGGCATTGATGATACTTGTTTAAAATAAATTTACATATGTAATTATGTAAATATTTTATGTAATTTCTTCTATTCACTGTGTTGACATGGAGTAGTACAATTTAGTTTAGGAGGAATATGACTAAGGTTTCAGCATTTGGTGAAGTGTAGATACATTACTTTGTAATCTTTGAAATATTCATTATTATTCCTAAATTCAGGCCTTTCCATTGTTATAGCATCTTTCCAAGGATGAAAGATAGCATATGAAGCTAGTTGCTTTTATTTTTTTCTTCCAGATTGCTCTAAATGTTGCAGGAAAAGGAGATAGTTTGGCATCATGGGATGGTATTTTAGACCTGCCAGAACAGAACACTATTCACAAAGATTGTCTAGAGTTTATTGGTAAGTTTAATAATTGTTTTCAAACAGTAAAAAATTTTGGAAATAATAATTTTGGAGTAGAGGAATCATTCTTTATTATCTTATTATTACTTGGGATATTTCAAATTTTAAAGTGCTAGTAAATAGCTTTAGAATTTTTCATTTGAACATCTTATGAAATAATGTCTAATATTTTAAGAAAGAGAGCCCAATTTTTAGTGTTCTTTTGCATCATGTTTTTAATTCTTTAAGTATTTTTATAATTTTGTTGCAGTCTTAAATTTTTTTGGTGTAATTAATATTTATGTAATTTATATAGTCCTAAATTAAAGGAGGCTGTATTCGAAAAGTTTACCTATAAATCATAGGTCATGATCTACTGTAGAAAAACATTTTAGTTAAATTATTGATTAGATGAGCTTTTGTTTACTAACCACATAGGAAACATTGCTGGTGTGGGCAAAGGAAATTGAATTTGGAGGTAGAGAATGAATCATTTCCCCTGCCCTTGGCAAGGCTGTAGTGGCAGCTGCCCATCATGGGGTAGATGATAATCTCTTGTTTAGAAAACAGTTTTGCTTTCCAAGAATATGAGTTATGATTCTTTCCTGCTCTTCTACTTCAGATGGTCCATTCTTGTTTGATCTACTGGTATATATATGTCAAATATTATTAAGTTAGTAAATATTGAACAGCTAGTAAATACTGAATAAGTATAAGGAAAGATGTGCTTTCACATAGTGTTGTCATGCTCTAAATCAGCAATCGCCAACCTTTCGGACCTCATGGACCACCAGTGGTCCACGGACCACCTGTTGGCAACTGCTGCTCTAAATGCACTAATATAGTATTTGTTATATATTTGTAAATAAGTGTTATGTCCAATAACAGCCTCTAACAGGCCCTTTGGTAACCTTATTTTGACATTTATTTTCTAGACCAGCTTTCAGTGCCAGAAGAGAAGGCAGCAGAATTACTTTTGGATATTGAATCTGTAATTACCTTTTATTGTAAATCACGTAACATTAAATATAGCATGTCCCTTAGCTGGATACATCTACTCAAACCACTGGTGCGTCTTCAACTGCCACGCAGCGATTTATACAACTGCTTTTATGCTATCATGAATAAGTACATCCCCAGGTAAAATGTGATTTAATTACTTATTTTAAAAATGAATAAAGGTCTGTTTTGCTTGAGTTAAAGTTGTTATATATATTTTAGTGGTAAAGTAAAAGGATTAAATAATTTTGAAGGTTGTTTGAATCATAATTGTTATTTGACTTAGTGATTATAAAAAAAATTTTAAGGACTCTTTAGTTAAGAATTTATGCTTCTAGAACAGGGGTGGGCAAACTTTTT
>NW_005355263.1:351551-382360 GCF_000412655.1 Myotis brandtii | reverse complement strand
TGTGTGTGTGTGTGTGTGTGTATGTGTATGTATATGTGTATATATATATATATCTCTTCATACTTTTTTAGTGGTATCCCTATTTTAATTTCTTCATCTGTAACATAAAAATAACATAGTGTCTAAGTGAAAAGTAAAATTTTTGGAATGCTACTGTAAGTGAGGTGCTGGGGTTACAGCTTGGATCATAGTCCTAGAAATAGAGGCATTGACAAGTAATCAGAAGTGTGCTGAGTGTGAGGAAGGTGAAGTAGAGAGCACTGTGGGAATGTATAATGAGGATAGCCTAACTTGCCCTGGGGATTAGGATTGGCTTCCCTGGGCAGGTAATACTTAAGCTGAAACTAGACAGATATGTAGGGATGAGTGATGGAGGCTGCACTCATGAGCCAGAGAGAATTCTTGGAGTAGCCAGTGCTATGGATCAGGTGATGAGGATTTTAGAGCCAAGAGGAACTTTCATCATAACCTACAGCAGTGGTTTGGCTGCACACTGAACCTTGGATACAAATTGGAATCATTGGGAGCACTCTTAAAAATCCCCATGCCTGATTGCATAGCCGACTAATTAAATAACATCTCTGAGGCCAGCACACAGGCATTAGTTTTTGTTAAGAGCTTCTCAGTTGATTAGTGTGCAGCCAAGGTACAGAACCGCTATTTTAGAGCTTCCTAGTTAATTGACTACCATTTTTTACTACTGTCTGTGTGATAACATGCTATACTAGGTTTGGGTGCTTTGTGTATGTTCTCATTTAAACAATGACCTAAGGTAGGTAGGTAGGTATCTCTGATTTACAACTACAGAAACTGAGGCAAAGAAAGAGAGATTAAGTGATTTTTCCAGGATCACACTTCTGGTGTGTGATTGAATCAGGAGTTGAACCTAAGTTTAAATGAACACCCGTGCTTTACTAAAATGGTTCTCCATACTGATTGCTCATTAGAATCAACTGAAGTTAGTCTCTCTCTCTCTCTTTGCTAACAGCTTTATTAAGATATCATTCACATATTATAAAATTCATCCTTTTAGTATGTACAGTTCATTGGTTTTTAGTACAGACAGTGTTATGTAACCATAACCACAATCATTTGTAGAACATTTTCGTCATCCCTAAAGGAAACCTTGTAACCCATTAGTAGCCAGCTCTCCATTTCCCCCCAACACTGTCAGCCCTAAACAACCACTAATCTACTTTCTGTCACTATAGATTTGCCTATTATGGACATTTTACATAAATAAATCATAATATGTGTTCTTTTGTGATTGTAATGTTTTAAAGATTTACCCATATTGTAGCATATATTATTTTGTTGTTGCTGAGGACTCTTTCATTGTATGCATATAACACATTTATTCATTCAGCAGTTGATGGACATTTGGATTTCACTTTTTGGCTATTATGAATAGGGCTGCTATGAACATATGTGTACAAGTTTTTGTGTGGACATGTAATTTCATTTTTCTTGGATATTGTACCTATTAGTGGAATTGCTGGATCATATGATAACTCTTTGTTTAACCTTTTGAGGAATTGCCAGACTTTTCCACAATAATTGCATTATTTTGCATTCCCATTAGCAGTGAATGAGCATCCCAGTTTCTCCACATCCTCATCAACACTTGTTTTTTTATTATAGCCATACTAATGAGTATGAAGTGGCATCTTAGTATCGTTTTGATTTGCATTTCCCTTACAAGTAAAGATGTTGAACATCTTTTCATGTGCTTAGTGGAGATTTATATATCTTCTTTGGATACTGTCTCTTCAGCCCAAGAACTTTTAAACATGCTGGTACTTGAAGTTTCAAGTATAAATAAACTAGTTAGAACCTAGGCATGGATATATTTTAAAAATTCGGGTGATTCTAATATACACCAGAGTGGAGAACCTCTGTACTACCTTGAAGCCATCGTGCTTCATGTAAGGAAAACAGACTTAGAGATGCCAAGACACAGGGCTAAGGTCAAGGTAGAGCCAAGACTGGAATTCATATTTGGGAAACATTCTGTTATACTAGATCTCTCAACTACCTACTAGTATACTTTAGTACCTCTCACCATAACAGAGCTAGTATAGCAAGGGGCACGATGTTCAGCCTAGGGAATGGTGGTGGTGGTGGCTAGTACTAGAGGGAGGGGTTTTATGATGAACTGTGTGACACGCTATCTTGTCAGGTGTCTTCAGTTACTGTTTTCAAGAGTTCTAAATGTATCACAGTACTTCAGCCAAAGTCAGTGTTAATGTCCTTGGATAGAACATAGCTCCACAAAATGGTGCTATAAGAACTCCATTATGATGCATCTTTTTATTACAGATTCAGATAAAACATGGGTAGAATTCTATCAAGCACAGCGCCTTGCAGTACAGAGTACCTTTGCAGTACACAGATATTAAATGAGTAGGCTGACTCCCTGAGATGTCCCACTTTAACTGAAGATGAGACCACAAACTAGGCACTTGTTCCTACAGTCTGTCCCCTTACTCAGTTTATAAGCCTTGCACTTATAATGCAGGAAAGTATTTAGACTAAGGAAGAGGTAATCTTACCAATATAAATCCAATTCTGTCTCTGGCACCTGAATTACCAAACCAGGGCCTTTTCTACAAACTTCCCTGTCAAACTGCAATATCAAAAAATGGCAGCTAGAGGGTCTTACCAAATCTTGGTATAAACCTCAGATCTTGGATTTGTAGAAATTCATTTTCCTTCTTGTTTGAATAGCATTTTAAAACATACTTAATGTACAGAATAGTATTAAATGTAAACTGTAAATAAAAATTAAAAATAAGTTAAAACAACAAAAGTAGCTACTTG
This sequence comes from Myotis brandtii, assembly GCF_000412655.1. Taxonomy (NCBI): domain Eukaryota; kingdom Metazoa; phylum Chordata; class Mammalia; order Chiroptera; family Vespertilionidae; genus Myotis; species Myotis brandtii. Next base: position 379,540 of record NW_005355263.1, on the reverse strand, counting down.
GGTGAGCTACTTGGCTACAAGTAAGCCTTAGTTTTCTCAACTGTACAACAGTGGAAATAAAAGTGTTTATTTTACAGGGTTACTTTTAAAGATAAACATATATAATGCTTTTATGTTAAAACTGTGACATTCATTTCATTAACTTTTTTGCATGCATCCTTTTACCTTGGTATCTTTACAGTTTGCTTTATTATTTTGTTGTTGTTAATCCTTACCTGTGGATATTTTTTCCATTGATTTTTAGAGAGAGTGAAAGAGAAGGAGGAAGGGGGCAAGAAACAGAAAGAGAGAGGGGGAAACATTGGTGTGAGAGAGACACATTGTTTGGTTGCCTCCTACACGTACCCCGACTAGGGCCAGGGTCAAACCCCACATCAGGTAGATGCCCTGGACCTGGAATCAAACCCGAGACCATTCAGTGCACATTTCGACGCTCTGATCATTGAGCCACACAGGCCAGGGTGTACAGTTTGCTTTTTTAGAGACTGTACTGCAACCAAAATACCACTTTTTAAAATATCAAGTTATATTTATGGAAGGGTAGTATGGCATAATAGCTTAATGCCCAGTTTCTGTGTACAAGTCTTAGCTCCATCACTTCTTAGATATATGACCTTCGGTGAGCTACTTGACTACAACCAAGCCTTAGTTTTTTCAGTTGTGCAACAGGGGAAATAATAGTGTCTATTTTATAAGGTTGGTTTTATAGATAAACCGAGATAACTTTTTAAAAGAGTCTATTACAGTGTCTGGCACATGGTATCTCCTTGGACACAAGGGAACAGGCAAGAAGTAGGATGGTTATAAGTAAGGTGCGTGTTTGTTACCTTCTAGAATTCACTCCAAGCACCTACTAACCGGGCTACTTCAGCAGCTTGTAAGGCTCTTTCTTCTAAATGTGTCTATTCTGAAATGTTCATCTGGCCATTTCAGACTTGTACCTTTGCCTGAAGGACATTCCTAATTGTGTACATTAACCTGAAACCTTCTTAGGAGTTTCCTCTTAATTTGGCAGGAAAAAAAGGGGGCTGGACTTCTTCAGAACTCTCCAATTTCAAAATTTACCAAAATACCCTAAGTGGTCCTGCTGTTTTCAGTGGTCCTGTAGTCCTTTTGTTAGAGCGCTGCCCAGGTTCACCTAAAGAATCTCCCTAGAGTTGGTTGTAGACCTGTTGCTTCTACAACTTTCTGTCAAGTCAGGTCCATTAGGTGTTAGCAAGAGAGCTCTCCTGATTTATTAGATAGACTGGTATTCAGGTTCTGAGGGTAGGAAGGAGGTGGATATTACAAGAGCATTGGTTACTGATGTGATCATTTCTGACCTATTAATGCAAGAAACTTTTCTTCTTTTGTCTTCTAGGGATTGTTCCCTGAAGGGGAGACCCTTTCATCTTTTCCGATTACTCATCCAATACCATGAGCCTGAGCTTTGTTCATTCCTTGATACAAAGAAAATTACTCCAGACTCCTATGCACTCAACTGGGTAATAAAGTGAAAGTAGGAACACTTAATGAAAAATAGATTTTTATGAAACTATAATTAGATATTTTTTCCTCCAAGGAAGAAACAGAAAAGTACTAAATTATAGACCATTAAACCAAAGGAGTAAAATTATTGGCACTTCATAAGTAGCTTGTTTTGCTTCTCACTTATGTTAGTCAGTTTAAGTTAATATGAACTTCAGCCTTTTGTTTTACAAAATATGTGACATATTTATATACACATCTATATATATATAATAAAAGGCTAATATGCAAATGGACCAAATGGCAGAATGACCTGTCGCTATGACATGCAGTGACCACCAGGGGGCAGATGCTCAACGCAGGAGCTGCCTCCTGGCGGTCAATGCGCTCCCACAGGGGGAGCGCTGCTCAGCCAGAATCTGGTCTCATGGCTGGCAAGTGCAGTGGCGGTGGAGGGAGCCGCTCCCGCCTCCGCTGCAGTGCTAAGGATGTCCAACTGAAGGCTTAGGCCCGCTTCCCTAAGCCGGTAGTCGGACATCCCCCAAGGGCTCCTGGACTGCGAGAGGGTGCAGGTCAGGCTGAGGGACCCCCCCTCAAGTGCACAAATTTTGTGCACCAGGCCTCTAGTATATATATAAAAGCCTTAGTGACCGTTACAACTGAATGACCGGTTGCTGTGACACGTGCTGACCACCAGGGGGGCAGACACGCAATGTAAGAGCTGCCCCCTGGTGGTCAGTGTGCTCCCACAGCCAACCTCGCCTGGCTGGCCAACCTCCCACAATCTCTCCCCCCAAGCCAGCAGGCCCCGATCACTCAATCGGGTCCAGGCCCCGGGCTGGGATGGGGAACCAGAAGTGGGTGGCGGCAGACTCAGCCCCTTTATCAGGGGGGCCAAGGGCCAGCTCTCTCCTCGGGGCCAGCGGCCAACCTCCTGCACCCTGTACCTACCCCCAGCTGGCAGGCCCCGATCAGCCCGCCACCCGCCCAGCACAGTGGCAGCGCTTCGGCGAGGGAAGGAGGTAGGGGGGAGACAGGGAACCGCATGGTGGCGGCGTCAGCATCCGGCATCTGTTCCTTCCACACCCATCCTGACGACTGTCGCCTTCTCTCCTGACCCCACTGGGGCCTTCGGGCCCCGGTCAGCCCGGCCCTGATCACTGGCCAGGCCTAGGGACCCCATCCGTGCATGAATTTCACGCACTGGGCCTCTAGTGTATAAATATATATATGTAATATATGATAAATATTAGTTCACTTTGAAACTTTAATAAAATTGATGATTTATAGTAGAAGTGGTATTCAGTCATGAAAATAGTTAAGATTATCAAATGACTAATATAAAAGAATATAATGTACATCTCAGTGCTCTGACATTCTGTATTTGTATGTTGAGTGGGAAGTTTGTTATTCTAGGTCAGTGTCCTCAAATCTTTTGATCTTGGGACCACTTATATACAACATTTATTGAGGTTCCATTGTTTATATGGGTTATGTTCATTAGAAATTAAAACTAAGAAGTTTTAAGTATTTATTTAGAGTAATGATAAATCCATTACATGTTAACATAAATAACCTACTTTTAAAATAAAAAGTAACTATATTTTTCAGAAGAAAATTAGTGAGAATAGTGGCATTGGCATCTATACTAATAAAAGGGTAATATGCTAATTAGACCGGATATCTTCTGGACAAAGCCACAGTGGTGGGGCTGAGGCAGAGGCGGTTAGGGGTGATCAGGCCGGCAGGGGAACAGGGGCATCAGGCCAGCAGGCAGAGTGGTTAGGGGCGATCAGGCACGCAGGCAGGCAGGCGAGCAGTTAGGAGCCAGCGGTCCCGGATTGCAAGAGGGATGTCTGACTGCGAGAGGGATTGGATGGGGGTCAACGCCTGAGGGCTCCCAGTATGTGAGAGGGGGCAGGCTGGGCTGAGGGACACCCCCCCCCCCCACCCAGTGCACGAATTTCGTGCACCTGGTCTCTCGTTCTATATTTTTGCACATCTCATTAATTTTTAGTAGATTCTCATATTTGCTTCTGGATTCAGTCTCTGATGATACCACACTTCATGTAGCCTTTGGAACATTCTGTTGTTTATTTGTGAGAGCATGAATATGAAAAAGGCAAATAAAGTCTAAGTATTATTTCACGTCATTGACTCCCCTGTAAATACTCTTCGGGACTTCAGGGCACCTCAGGTCCTACTTTGAGAACTGCTCTTCTAGGTTTTATTTAAGATATTTTTAAAACAATGATTGGGTGCTGGAAGAATATATATTCAAAAATTAAACATTCCTTGATCATGTCTTATCTACTTTCAGGAAATTCCATTGCAATCACTTATTAACTGTGTGATTTAAGACAGCCTCTGAGCTTCAATTTTTTCATCTGTAAAATGGGAATAATAGTATCTATCTCAGAGGGTAAAGGGATGAGTTAACAATCAGAAAATGCTAAATAGAGATTCTAACTGGTTTAAACTCTGGCCTAGTAAATCTGAAACTGCAGCAGCCTATTCTTTAGTTCCCTCTTGGCTATAGTCTTGTCACTCTGAGTTAAAATAATGAAATGCCTATAAAACTGTTGCTTCTCTGAGATTCATATTTGCTATTAACTCCTTATTTGTGTTGAAATGAGGAATTTTTATTTTTATTTTTTTAGCATTCTAATACTTAATGGTGGTTTCTCTGGTCACACCATGCTTAGAACATGCCATTTCTGTTACCAGAACTCGAAATTAGTACTCAGTGCTGGTAGTAGATTTTAACTAAGTATTAAAAACTGGTTTCTCTTCTTTCAGTACCCCAAATAGTTCATTCTTGCTACAAGTATGTTTGTAGAATGGAGTCTTTTTTCTTTTTTTCTTTTTTGTTAATCCTCACCCAAGGATATTTTTCCATTGATTTTTAGGGAGAGTGGAAGAGAGAGGGAAAGACAAAGAGAAACCTTGATGTGAGAGAAACACATCGATTGGTTGCCTCCAGCACGAGCCCTGACCAGGGCCTGGGCCGGGAGGAGCCTGCAACCGAGGTACATGCCCTTGACTGGAATCGAACCCTGGACACTTCGGTCTGCAGGCCAACGCTCTATCCACTGAGCCAAACCAGCTAGGGCGGAGCTTTTCTTTTTTAACCTGAGATGAAACAAAACTGATTCTTAAACCCTGAGAATCCACAGTTATAAGCAGTGCAATGTTAGCTTTAGTTAAGTGAGTTTAATGATGACCGTATTGCTATTCTATTTGTATTTGCATCTTCTGATCTATTTTTAAGAGTAATTTTTTTTAAACAACAAAAAACATCAGTAGTATTATGTATTTTAAAAGTTTTGTGGTCAAGTGTAATGGCAGTTACATGGGCTGTGGCTTCTCAGGTCTTTAGTTTGAATACCACCACTAATTAGTTCTGTGAATTTGGGAATGTTATTTAATACAAGTCTGTTTCCTCACCTATAAAATGGGGAGGAAAATGTCTTCTTTGAAGGCCTGTTGTGAGAATATTTGAAATACAGAGATATTTTAAATAAAAATATTTAATACTGTGACAGTAGCTTAGTGTCTGGAACAACATATGTGTTCTGGCACTAAATGTATGTATTCTCATTAGCTGCCTTTAGCCATAAGAAATGTTTTAAACTTAAATTTCTACATGGAATTGTTTCTGTATCTAGTGAAAATGAAAAGTATCATTGAATTTGTGCAATTTAAAGCACAGTTGGACTCTAGAGAAACGAATACATTAACAACTTTTTTATTTGGAAGAGAAAACCATAGGGTTTTGAAACCTATTGAGGGGTATAAATGTTGTCTCATATATTTCAAATGATATACAAGTAAGCATTGGGAGCAATTCATATTTATATTGTCATTAAATATTTTTAGGTGCTTTTCAATTACTGTGTTTGATTCTCACAATTACCTTGTAAATTAGATACTGTAATAATTATGCTAGTTATCCTTAGAGAGCTCAGTGGTAATTGTTAGTTATTAGGGTATGGTAAATATGTGGTAGTTACTTTAGAAAGTCTAGGTTAATTATCTCTTCACAACAATGTAAGAAGGTGGGTAGTAGTATTACTTTTTATTTTTTAACAGAAGTAGAAATGGAAGCTTTGAAGTTAGTTTTATGCCCTAAGTCAGACAGCTAGTATGTGGCTCCTCAGTGCTTTGAATCCACATGTTCTGCCTTTGGATTCTGAATACTAAAATTAAAGTACACATTAAATTTCAGCTGCTGATAACTTGATTTAGAGTTACTTACGCATTTGCTTTAATACTTTTAAAAGAACAAGTTATTTCTAATGGCTTATGTTCATCATTTCATTTTCTGATTACAGCTTGGAAGCCTTTTTGCATGTTACTGTTCCATTGAAGTCACTGAGGCGTTATGGGATGGATATCTACAACAAGCAGATCCATTTTTTATTTATTTTTTAATGTTAATAATCCTTGTTAATGCAAAGTAAGTATCAAGTTGGTTAGATTTTTCTCTTCTCTGTTCTCAGGGTGGTCTGTTAATATTTAACTCATTTGATTCTTTTTTTACAGAGAAGTTATTTTAGCACAAGAGTCTGACAGCAAAGAAGAAGTTATCCGTAAGTAGAATTTAATGTAGATAATTTCATGTCACTTAGTTTTCTTTATTTATTTTTATTTTTAATTTAAATTCTTTATTGTTTAAAGTATTACATGAGTCTCCTTTTTCCCCTATTGACCGCTCCCCGGCTGCTCCCAGCCCCCAGCATATGCCCTTGCCCTCCTTCTGTCTGTGTCCATTGGTTATGCTCATATATATGCATGCATACAAGTCCTTTGGTTGATCTCTCACCCCAACATTCCCTACCTTCCCTCATAGGTTGGACAGTCTGTTTGATGCTTCTGTGTCTCTGGTTCTATTTTTGTTCATCAGTTTATGTTGTTCATTATATTCCACAAATGAGCGAGATCATGTGATATTTATATTTCTCTGACTGGCTTATTTCGCTTAGCATCACTTAGTTTTATTAAACTCAGTTTCCTCATCTATAAATTTAGGGGATTAGTCTAGAAGAGCTCTAAGGTTCTATTCAACTCTTACTTAGTCTTCAGGTTCAAATGTTAGACTACTTTCCCCAGTTTTGCTATCCTCATTCATTCATTCATTCATTCATTCATGTTTTTTCATTCCTTTCCATATACTATTTCTTTGGTTTCCTTGTTCAAATAAAATGCCTTGCCCTCCCCTCCTCTCACCTTCTCCTTCCTTCTCTTTTTCTACCTCCTTTCCTCCCTTCCTGTCTCCCTCCCTGCCTTCCTCTCTTTCTCTCCCTCTCTCTCTTTTCCCTTCTCTCCTGCCCCCTTCCTTTCCAGCCCCCTTCCTTCTTCCTCAGTTTACCTTTCAATACTCTGCTTTCATGGTATCTTCATTGTGAAACCTTGGTTCTCCTTTTCGGTTCTTCCCACTCTAACCCAAGACAGGTTTGTTATTTTCTCTCTACATTGCCTAGCACTTTGTGCTATCTATATTACAGTGTTTATCTTGTTAACATTTTAATGATTTATTTTAACATTCTCATACAAGACAAAGTTCCTTAAGTCAGGAACTATTTCTTAGTCACTTTTATTTCCAGAGACCCTGGCACTTACTAGGTGTTTGTTAAATAAGTAAATAAATTACAATATTCTAATCAAGGCTAATGAATTTGATTTGGTTGCCTGTCACCATCATTCACTAATAGAATTGCATTAACAGTTTCAGCTCCTTTGGGGAAATCCACTTCTCCCCAAACAGTTTTAAAGGCATCACTGTTAAGATTCCATTTATATAATTTTTGTTATGTTGAGCACATTCTAGCTTTGATACATAAATAATGTTTGTTATATTCTTCACAAAAATTTTTTTAAATGTTGTTATCTCTATACTCCTATTTTAGAGTTCTTGGAAAACACTCCATCCAGTTTGAATCTAGAAGATATAGAAGACCTTTTCTCTCTGGCTCAGTATTATTGCAGTAAAACACCAGCTTCATTTAGAAAGGTATAAAATAGGAAATGACAGACTATTCATTGTTTCACATTTTGCACATTGTTTTATTGTTCTCATTATCCATTTTATTTAAAATACTCAAGGCTGGTTTTCTTTTCTGTCTTTTTATGTGTTGCAGTTTTGTGTAATTTTCTACTATAAATACTCTCCCTCGTGGAGAAACAGACAGATTAAAAAAGATAGTATACAGATAAGTTAACAAATTATCTCACCCCTACTCTGATTATTAGTTATTTCTGATCATTATTTCCTGGTACATTTCTTAAATTAGTGCTCTCTTTTAAAAATTGTATCACAAAAATCTGATGGGGCACGTATAATTATGCCTTCTTTATCTGGAGTTCAGCTTTGCACTTTACTGATGCAGAGCTGTCTTGTAAGCAAAAAAGGATCACTTAGCCCTATAGAGACCTAGAATCTTTCTCAGACCAGACAAGTGCTTACAAGAGAAAGGACACCAGATTAGAAGTGTAAGTGGTGTGAGCTCCTAGAAAGTAAAACTCCAGGAAGCAAAAGCTAATAGTGGAGGAGGCAGAGAAGTACTTTAACAACTAGTATGGCACACAGTTTTGTCTGTGACCTCAGGTATCAATGAGAGCATTAACTGTCTTTTTTTTTTTTTAACGCATTGTACCATAATGATTGCTAGTTGATAGTTATCATGTCACGGAAACATCAAGAAGAGGCTAAGTTATGTTCAGTATAGCATGTTTTAGAAGGCAGTTAAGAGAAACCTTTTAAGAATATTTTCCTTGAAACTAATTAAAGAAGGGATTTGTTTTGTTTCTAGGGACTGATTTCAGCTATTTTAATAATTGCCTTATGTAAATCTCCTCAGTTCCCAACAATGTTGAGTAAGTCAGATTATGGGATAGTGTTTAGGATGCTGGGTGAAAAGAAGTCTTATACTTTTCAGTCTCTTAAGAGGAATAGTTTTTATTCAGACATAGTAAATGATCTGCACCAGCATTGGCTAATTAGAGCACACTGTACTGTATAATCAGTGTCTTACATAATTTATGCAATTCATTTATGCCATATTTTTGTTTTTATTATATCAAATATGAAAAGTTGTGAGTAACCAATTTTAAAATTTAGTATTTAGCTATAGGTAATAGTATGGAAAATAACTTTGAAGAATGTGTTATTTCATTTCTTTCATTTTGTGTGAACTCTGACAGGAACTTTGTATCTTTTTGTAGTTTTTAGCTTACAAGATTTGAGATGATATATTAAGTTTTAAAAGTCACACAACTCAAGGATGTTATATAATTACTAGAGGCCCAGTGCATGCATTTGTGCACTGATGGGGTCCCTCAGCATGGCCTGCAGGGATCAGGCTGCAGCAGGCAGCCGGGGAGGAGCCAGGCTGGGCTCTTTGCTGCTCCCACTCATCCCAGTCCTGCTGTACCTGCCCTACCGCTCGGTAGGCTCACCAGCTATGAGCCCGAAGTCTGGCGCCTGTTGGTCAGCTGAGCGGTGCTCCCGCTGTAGGATCACACTGACCACCAAGTGGCAGCTCCTGCGTTGAGCATCTGCCCCCGGGTGGTCAGTGCACGCCATAGCTACCAGTCAACCAATTGACCAGTCACTTAGGCGTTTATAGAGAGATTTTACCTCTTACCATGCCATATTAAGAGTATTTCAGAAAGAAATTTTGATTTTGTTTTTTCTTTATAGTATTCTTAAATTTTCTCTTCAAACAGGATAATCACCATCTATTTGGTAGTACTTTGTTGGGAATTAAGGATGATGAGGCAGATCTGAGTCAGGCTCTTTGTCTGGCAATCTCGGTCTCAGAGATCCTTCAAGCAAATCAGCTGCAGGGGGTAAGTAAAGAAAGCCCACAGTTTTGTTAGAGAACTGTCCCTTTTATTTTTTATTTTTATTATTATTTTGTTATTGTTGTTAATCCTCACCCCAGGATATTTTTCCATTGATTTTTCGGGAAAGTGTAAGAGAGAAGAAAAGAAAGAGAGAAACATCGATATAAGAGAAACACATCGATTGGTTGCCTCCTGCACGAGCCCTGATCAAGCCTGGGCCAGGGAGGAGCCTGCAGTCAAGGTCAGAATTGAACCAGGGATCCTTTGGTCTGCAGGTCAATGCTCTATCCACTGAGCCAAACCAGCTAGGGCAAGATTGTTCCCTTTAAATACAAGGAACCAGTATTTCCTCCCTGTTTGATGATTTCCACAAAATTAATCTACTAAAAAAAGGGGCTATTTTGCTTTCTTTGATGATTAATGTGCTAAATCTTCTGTCCAGATGCTCGTTTTTAAACTGCCAGTATTGGTGTTATTTTAGTTGTCAACAACTAATTATTTTTTACACCAATTTTTGTAAACTTAAACCTTTTTCGTTTTAGCAGAGCAACTAAATGGTGTATAAAGTACTTAACAGAGTGAATTCAGCATTTAATAGTTAAATTCTGGATTGTTACACAATTGATTAAATTACAAGGTTAAATGCCATAAAGCATGTAACAAAGGAGACTTGAGGAACTGTTACTAGTATTGCAACATTTACCCATGCAAGCGTGTATTTGGAATGTGGGATGTATTTCCAAAGAGGAAAGAGGAATAGACATGGGAAAATGCCTTTGACAGTAGATCTTTTTAAAACAAGTAATTCACGTATTTTTCTTATTAGAACTATTATTTTTTTAAATATATTTTATTGATTTTTTACAGAGAGGAAGGAAGAGGGATAGAGAGTTAGAAATATCGATGAGAGAGAAACATTGATCAGCTGCCTCCTGCACACCCTCCACTAGGGATGTGCCTGCAACCAAGGCACATGCCCTTGACTGCCCCAGGACCCTTCAGTCCGTAGGCCGACGCTCTATCCACTGAGCTAAACCAGTCAGGGCTAGAACTAGTATTAAAAAACAATTGAAAATATGTAATATAGTTTAATGAGACCCATATGAACCTCCTCAGTTCAAACTGCAATTGTAAAACCTCCCCTTACCCACCAAAAAAGTTTAGTTCTTATGTGAATTGAAGTGTTGATAAGTTTGTGGATTTATTTGCAGAAACAGGAATTGTACCTATATAGTTTTTAAAAAATTGTTTAACATGATACACATTAAAAAAATTAAGTTCCAATATATTATAATTAGTTTTATAATTCAAACTGACATTTTCCTGGTACATATTTTAATACTTTCTGGTCAAGAACAGTATATACAAAATGTTTTATTCTTTTAAATTAATATAATGTTTTAGGAACTTGAGGTAATTTTCTTGTATCTGTATTGATTGGGTCCTTCTGATCTATGTGAGATCAATTTTTTTATAAACCTATTCCCCCTCCTTTGGTTAATTATTAGTATTGTCTAAAATACAACTCTAATGGCAAATTTCAGTACATCAAAAAATTGTTTCTTTCTTAGGAAGGAGTCCGGTTCTTTGTGGTGGATTGCCGTCCTGCAGAACAGTATAATGCTGGACATTTATCAACTGCTTTCCACTTAGATTCAGATCTGGTTAGTATAAATGCTTATTAATTTTTTTTAATTAACAGAAGAAATCTTTTTATTTTCTTTAGCTTATAAATATACTAGTAAATGTACCCAATTTAGGGATGTTTTTCTTTCTGTTTAAGGAGGGAGTCTCTGTCTTATGATAAAAGTTGCTCTCCGGTTGCTTTTCACTCGGGACACCATTTTGGCATCCTAAAGAAGCGGTTCTCAACCTGTGGGTCGTGACCCCTTTGGCGGTCGAACAACCCTTTCACAGGGGTTGCCTAAGACCATCCTGTATATCAGATGTTTACATTACGATTCATAGCAGTAGCAACATTACAGTTATGAAGTAGCAACGAAAATAATTTTATGGTTGGGTCACAACATGAGAAACTGTATTTAAAGGGCCAGAAGGTTGAGAACCACTGTCCTAAAGGATAGATGAAAACATTGTTTACTATGGCTTACTATTGCTTACCATTGTTATGTCAGTAAATTCTAAACTTCTGAATACAAGCTACCTGATGTGCCTTGCACCTAGTAAGTACTCTGTAAATATTAGCTCTTTTATAATTGGGTAATTATTCTAAAAGTTTTTATGATAAGCCTTTTTTCCCATCATGAATACTTACGTATATAATAAACTAATACTTAATAGGTGTTAAGTTGTTAAAATTTCTATCGTCTGGTCACTTTAATTGAAGAAGTAGATGAGGTAAATAGTTAAATATTGTCAGAGATGCTTAGAGTAAGTAGTGTAGACTTGGGACTGATGTCATTTAAGCCGTTATGAGGTTATTAGATCCTTGGGGATAGGCAAGATGGAAAGAGCAGTAAACACTTTTGCTGATGGTGCAATCTACCCTCTTCCCAGCGTGTCTGAAAAAATTGATGCTATGGCTGAAAGGGCATGTAGCAGGGCCTAGGTGGTGTTGAGAGGAAACTCCTGGAAAATGAAGGTAAAACAACCCAGAGAGTTTTGGGCGCTGTAGGTAAAGAAGGCAATCCTAGCTTGTTTGCATCCTGAAAGTGAACTTTGTGCCTTTCTCTTCCTTGATTAGTGCAGGAAGACTTAGATGGTTTTAAAATTTACTCAAGTGATTCACAAATACTTGAATTAAACAAAAATTCAGAGAATCTCCAGAGTTAACTGTTAACAGCATACTTAATCTTCTAGACCTGTCATACATATTTATATATTTTTTTGTTCGCTTTTTCCACTTGGCAGTTCATTTGTTTTTTGATTTAAAAGCTTCTTAGAGATCTTTCCAGTTAAGTACATTCTTTTTAATGGCGGTATTTGGTCCATGGTACAGATATACCATAATTATTGTTTGATTAATGTACATTTTGATTAATTTACATTTTGATTATTGTTTGATTAATAATACATTAATCAAATGTAATTAACATTACATTTCTTATAATAATCAGTGCAGTTAACATCCTGTACATATATTGTGAACTCATGCAAATATCTGTAAAATAGATTCCTCAAAAAAGAGTTGTTGGGTTGAGAGGTGTGGATGTGTAAAATTTTAAAAGAGACGACTGCCATATTGCCCTTTAAAAAGGCTGAACCTTTATACTTTACAACCGTATATGAGAATAATTGTTTTCTACATTCAGCGTTAGTGGACATTACCAATTATTTTTTACTTGCTAAGAATGATGGATGAAAAACAGTGGTAATAGCTAGTAATATTAAGCATCCTTTTGCAAGTTTGCTGTTTAATTATTTAGCAAATTGCTTCTATGGTTTATCCATTTTTTATTGGATTTTCACTGTGCTTTTTTTAATGTGCCCTAGTATAGTAGTTTCAAAAAAAAAATGTAGTTATTAGCATACTTGTTCCTTGAGAGTGAGAAATTAATTTTTTCATTCCTTTCTCTCTAGTACCTAGAGTAGTGCTAATAAATAAAGGGTTTCTGCTATTTCTGACTGTCCTCTAAGAAATACATGGCTTGCTGTGTTAGTGAAAATAAAGAATATAGCTTGTTTTTAATGTATTATTTTTAGTCATGGACCATTCCACTCAGTGTTAAACTTTTCTTGTCATGACACCTAAGGAACACTGTAATTTATTAAGAAACAAACAGTAGCCCTAACTGGTTTGGCTCAGTGGATAGAGCATTGGCCTGTGGACTCAAGGGTCCCAGGTTCAATTCTGGTCAAGGGCATGTACCTTGGTTGCGGGCACATACCCAGTAGGGAGTGTGCAGGAGGCAGCTATCGATGTTTCTAACTCTCTATCCCTCTCCCTTTCTCTCTGTAAAAAATCAATAAAATATATTAAAAAGAAACAAACAGTAACCACACATTTTTTTCTAGTAGGCTGTTTATTTTGTATAATGGTATATCTGTACCATGGACCACTGTACAGGTAGCTTAATGTTTCAGTAAATTTTCAACTTTTGTTTTTATATATTATAGGTACATTTACACATATTTCTTTTTTCTTATCCCAGGAATTTTATTTATAAGAGTCTTTTTTTTGTTTTCATGGTGACTAAATATTTTGTTTCCTAGAAAACTACTTCAGGTTTTGCACATGTTTGTGAAACACAGCGTGGGCATGTTTTTAATTTTTTGTAATTGTCTAGATGCTCCAGAATCCATCTGAGTTTGCACAGTCAGTAAAGTCCTTGCTGGAAGCACAGAAGCAGTCCATTGAGTCTGGCTCCATCGCTGGTGGGGAACACCTCTGTTTCATGGGCAGTGGCAGAGAGGAAGAAGACATGTATATGAACATGGTCCTGGCACACTTCTTACAGGTATGCTGGCAGATTATTTCAACTTTGCTTTGTTATTGCTATCACCTTTAAAAAATTCTCGCCCTAACCGGTTTGGCTCAGTGGATAGAGCGTCAGCCTGCGGACTGAAGGGTCCCTTGGTTGCAGGCATATCCCCAGTAGGGGAGGTGCAGGAGGCAGCTGATTGATGTTTCTCTCTCATCAATGTTTCTAACTCTCTATCCCTCTCCCTCCCTCTCTGTAAAAAATCAATAAAATATATTTTTTTAAAAAGAAAGAAATTCTCATAGGCATTTTTGTGCTGTTATCTACATTGTTAAATTTATCTGTATGTTTTTCTTTTTAAAAAAATATATTTATATTGATTTCAGAAAGAAAGGGAGAGGGAGAGAGAGATAGAAACATCAATGATGAGAGAGAATCATTGATTGGCTGCCTCCTGCATGCCCCCTACTAGGGATTGAGCCCGCAACTCGGGCATATGCCCTGACTGGGAATCAAACCATGACCTCCTGGTTCATAGGTCGACACTCATCCATTGAACCACTCCAGCTGGGCTGTATTTTTATTTTTTTTTACAGTTTGTATATTTTGTGTCTTGCCAAGAAAGGTCTTTCCCCCAGAGTTTTCTTGCATGCTTATCAGGTTTCCGTTTTTGTTTTAAGTTGTTAACTGTCTGGAATGGTTTTCTATGCAAAAAGTATGTAGGAAGCAAAAAAATAAAATTTTTTTCCCTGGTAGCTAACCAGTTATGCTATCAATTTTAAATACCACAATTTTAATATACTGAATTCTTCTATATGTTAGCATCTGTTTCTGGATTATTCCATTGCATTGATCTTTACCTTTATTCATGTCCTAAGACTATTTATAGTAGCTGTGTAATTCATTTTAATATATTCACTATTTTTAGCTACCTCTTTTTGTGTGTTTGAATATAAATTATCTGCAGCGTAACTAATCTGTATTTGTGACTTTATGCAATCTGTTCCCCTCCCTTCTCTACAAAGCCGTACTCAGTTAAAGTCCTCTTTTTGTGTAACCCTGAACTATGGAATCAGGAAGACAGTGGTGTGGTGTTGCACAAGGCACTCAACTTGGGTCCTTTCTATTCATGTTATATTTTACTGGAAATCAGGTTTGAGAAAATTATTGTAGAAGACAGAATCCTTGAAAGACAAAATGAGAGAAGTACTGAGATATTTGGAGGAGAGACTATAAGATAACTTTGTACTTTATTAAAGAAAAGATTTTAGAAATGCTGGTTTTTTAATCGTTACCCTGCTCTGTCTCAAACTCATTTTATTTATAAATTTAATTGGCCTATTCAAAAAATGCTCTGGTATAAACTGCTTATTGGGAGGGCTGTCAGATAGCAAAAATTTGGAATATTGTGAACTCTATTTTTATAATTCAAGTTCTTGATGTGGCTTAGAAATTTCCCTCCCAATTTTTATCATGGATAATTTCAAACAAATCTAGAAATGCAGAGAATTGAAACCTATAAACTCTTTGTACAGACATAATCACATTATCATTATTAGACTTTATTATAAAAATAACATAGTGTTCAGGTTTCCCTGAATTTCCCAATATCCAAAACAAGACATTGCACTTGGATGATATCTTTTTTTAAGTCTTTTTAAATTTATAGATTTATAAGTTATCTTTCAAAATATATTTCCTTGCATGTTATTTGTTAGAGGGGAAATTGTTTGTAAAATGGTAACATTCTGTCATTTTTTTCATTCGGAATATTTGCTTTTATATTTCCTTTTTATAAAGGACACACTATTTTGAAAATTTAAAAAAAAACCACACTCTAACTATATCCAAAAATACAACTTACCTGTTTTTCATTTGCCTCTTTACTACACTATTGGAACTATAATACAAATAAAATTACAGTCTTGTTAGAGCCATGAAGTTCTTCCTTTCTTCCCACCCAAGTACCAGACCTTACAATACACAAGGTAAATGTATTTACCTCTCTGTGCCAAAGTCCATAATGTTAGCATATAACCTTATATTACATCTGTCAATGTTTACAGAATTATCAGGAGTTTTAATTATATTGCATTTTGGAATAATTTAAAGTTTATATTTCATTACAGAAAAACAAAGAATATGTGAGCATTGCCAGTGGAGGATTTATGGGTAAGATTTTAATTTGTTAATCCCTTTGCCTCCACTTTTCAGTGGAAATTATATTAATCAGAGCTGATTTGTAGTTAACTAAGTCAGTTAATGGGTATTTTCTCTCTTTAGTCATTCAGTATTTTCAGAAAAGACAAAGCCAGCAGAACATAGGTAATAGACAAATATAATAGGAAATTGATAAATATTTAATGGAAGACTATAAATAGATGTGTTTAGTTAGCTTGTATTTGCAAAAGATATTTTTGTCAAGATGCCTGAATAACTGCCCACATGGCTTGCCTCTACAGAGGAGAAGTAGATAGGATCTAGGAAAGGAGTAGGAGGAATACTTTTCACTGTATCTGTATATCCTTCCTACTCTTGCTTTTTAAATTTGTTTTGTTTTCATTTTATTTTTGAACTACTTGAAGATATTAGCTGCTAGAAAAATGTTGGCTCAATGGAATAAAACAAATAAGCTGATGTTTTCAAATCTGCAGACTAATATCTGGTAATCCAGGTTAGTAAAATAATTGACAAAATCTCTGCAGGCAAATATTTGAGAATTTATGAAGAATTAGGTCAGAGTAATAACATTTAGAGTTTTCATTTTTTACAAGAGATGTCATTTAAGTGGACAGACTTGCAACTAGTAAATAAGTCCTGCAGTACTAATGTACAGTATAGTGAGTATAGGCAATGAAACTGTATTGTGATCATCAGACTTGCAAAGAGCCTAGATCTTCGTTATTACCACCACGAAAAAGAAATGGTAATTGTAAGTCCTGCAGTACTAATGTACAGTATAGTGAGTATATAGGCAATGAAACTGTATTGTGATCATCAAACTTGCAAAGAGCCTAGATCTTCGTTATTACCGCCACGAAAAAGAAATGGTAATTACATTATCTTATGTCATAACTTAGTATTTTCAGATTAGTACTTGTTTCCTTCTTGTCCTTATGACATTAGCAAGGATCATGATTACCTCCCACATATCGTGGCCTGATAATTAATTATCTTTGAGGCTCAGACATAGAGTGATCTACAGAAGGGATTATTTTAATAGAGAGTTAAGCAAGTATTGGCCTAAAGGTATGAATTATTTATTTTCCAAAAAAAACTCTTTTTCCATAGCAGTTAATGCCTAGACTGCTTTTTTTATTATGGCAGAGATTAATTGATATCTCCTTATGGTAAAATAAAAGTCACTGTAGGTTTTTTTTCTTTCTTTTTTTTTTTAAATTAGAGTTTACATTCAATATTATTTTGTATTTGTTTCAGGTATAACAGTAAGTTTTCTATTAATCTTCTATGTCATAAGAAAATGTTGCTGAAATCATCTATTAATACTTGAAAGATTACCTTCCAAAAAGGAAAATATCAAGCCTATATATACAGTTATTGTCACCCACAGGATCAGTTAAGAAAAGCAATATATGCGTACAGAGGGCATTAGAAGGAAGGAGAAGAGAAAGGGAAGGCTTTCTGTGGCTTGAAGTCCTTTGCTCCTTTTCAGAGGTGCAGAAAGAAATAACTGTAATCATGTCTGTGGATCCTTTTTCATCCAGCTGTGACATGTTTATTATACTTCTCTAGTAATGGATCTTTCCAAAAGGGGTTGATTTGATGGGTTTTGTTTTTCTTCTCATTTATTTTAAGCATTGCAGCAGCACTTAGCAGATATTAATGTGGATGGACCAGAAAATGGATATGGCCATTGGATTGCTAGTACCTCAGGCTCAAGGAGCAGTATCAGTTCTTCTGTTGATGTAAGTGTATGTGTCAAATATGTCACCACATTAAGATAAATGCCCAGAAAAGGTGATTAACTCATAAACCCCACCATAACAGAAATAGGGTCAAAATTTTCAAACACATACAATGAGGAGTAATGTTATTGTGAAGTTACTGAGATGACTGAGCAGGTCTGCACAGTTAAACTAGCCTGGAGTGCAGGAGGTCTACCTGCTGAATCCACATTTCTCCCTGTCCCACTGCAGTTTGGTATCACCTAGTGACAGTTTTCTGCTTCACCTGAAATATTCTGAGTTCTGTGATGAGCTAGCAGTCTCAAGTGAGCTTATTCTAGGAATCTCCCAATCAGTTTGGGCCAAGATAATACTGAGGCCAGTGGTCCCATTTCCTGCATACCATGTCTACTCCCCACCACAGACACAGACTAGAACTTTAGTCCACCCATATTTGAGAATGGGTCATACAGAGGAAGACTGGAACCCACTGCCAGTTCCATAATATTTAAATTTTAGTTTTTGAGATGTACATTACTGCAGGATTTTATTATATTGGGTAAATTTATTTTTCTGTTCTACTTTAGAAATATTTAGGCAATAAGTCTTTTATACTTTTCCAGTGATTCAGTTAAGTCAAATTAGATGTTATGAAATCACTAGAGGCCCAGTGCATGGATTCGTGCACTGGTGGGGTCCCTTGGCCTGGCCTGCACCGTCTTTCAATCCGGAACCCCTCGGGATGTCAGATAGCCGGTTTCGGCCTGATCCAGACAGGAGGGAGCCCGATCCTGTGGATTGAACATCTGTCCCCTGGTCAGTGTGCGTCATAGCGACCGGTCGTTTGGTCGCTTAGGCTTTTTATATAGATATACATATAGATATACATATATAGATAAATAGATATAGATATTCTTAACAAGTAGTAGTCCTCATCTACCTAAGATTATTCTTTAAAACAGAAATAGAAGGAAAACTGCAGTACAGAGTCATGGTTACTAGCCTCGGCGTACAGATATGACATACCGAGGTGTTCAGATTTTATCTCCACAACTTATTTTCTTCATGATCTTCAGTAAGATCTTTCCAGCCCTGGTTTCTTCATCTATACAATATAGATGGTAATAATAGAACTTTCCTCATAAGGATGACGTGAGGATTAAATATGCAAGTGAATGTAAGGTATAGTAGTTATTATAAAATTATAACTCATTAGATGTATAATTGAGGCTTATCTTCAGCTCTGTAAGTCAAAGCAAATGATTGTCAAATTATCAGCAGTAAGGTTCCTCTAAGAATTAAGTTTTAAAATTGATTCTCTAGGTATCTAAGAGTTCTTCATATGAGATCACCATTTATTTAATAAACATTTGCCTTTTTCTTTTTTTCTTAATGTTCACCCAAGGACATGCTTTTTATTTATTATTGATTTTAGAGAGACAGAAAGGGAGAGGGAGAGAGAGAAACATTGATATGAAAATGAAAACATAGCTTGGTTGCCTCCTGCACACACCCCAACTCAGGATCAAACTCACAATCAGGGCATGTGTCCCAACCAAGAATTGAACTCTTTGGTGCACAGAATGATGCTCCAGCCAGCTGAGCCACACTGGCCAGGACCATTTTCATTTTTAATTAGGTAGTATTCCATTATATGGACATATAATTTATTCAGTCAGTCCCTTATTATTGAATATTTACATTGCTTCCAGTCTTTTTTTGTTATAAATACAACCACCATTAATTTATGTGGTAATATATTTGCATATATCATGATTATTTGGTCCAAGAAGTGGAATAACTTGATCAAAAGATTACTTACCAATATCTTCAGAAATCTGCATTATTACCAAGTTACCTTCCAAAAAAACATTATTCTGATTTATATTCTCAATCACAGCATCAGGTTTTCTGTTGAAGTTTTTACCTTCAGATTTGAAAAACACTGGTTAAGGCTGGTAAAGAAATTGTTGTAAAGATGTGTTATATTCAGGAGTACCGAAGAATTTCCCAGTCAGTGTAATTTGGTTTTGAATTTGGATATGGAAATAAGAAACATGTTTTTTTGTGCATATGTGTGTTGTTTAGTTAATGACTTAATTCTCATAAAAATAAAAGTAATATCTATTTATTGTAGCACCATATATAAATATGAAAAGTATAAAAACAAATCACCTTTGACCCTATCAGAGATAACTGCTACTTATGTTTTTAAATATTTTCTTCGGATCTTTTTTAAAGCATGTGTATTTTAGTATTTTATTTTAAAAGTAATGATCAGATTATATGCATAATTTCACTAATATATGAGTATTTTCTAGCATTTTGAAATGTTTTTATTTTTAAGCATGGGTTTTTGTTGTTGTTGTTTTTCTATTATAGGAAAGGTGAGTGACAGCGTAGATACTATACTGACCTGAGCTGTCAGAGTCTCTCCACATTGCTCTCGCATGCAATTGGAGATCCCATGGCTGCAGCCAGCCACAACCCTTGGAAACATGCTGTAAATCATGGATTTTTTACATCTGTATAATTTTCCATAAAATAGTGCCGCAGTCTTTCCGCAGCAAGGGTTCAGGAATCTGGAGAAGGGGCTGCAGCAACATAAATGGATAACTAGACAAAAAATATAAAGTTGGAAGGCATTTTGGGGGAGCCAGACGGAAACCAGCTCTCTAGTGGAGTGGCTCTAGTGACTAAGCTCCCTGAATCTCCGGACCCACGGCTTTTTATTTATTAACACATTTTGCCCTTTAGCAAAGCAGATATTCATATCAAAGGTAAGGTTTGGTAAACAGGGAAAGATTATCAGGTTAGGGAAAATGCCTACAGCTGTTCATCAGCAGGTAATAATATGCAGATTTTCAGCCCTGCTGAAAATGTCCATCAGCCTTCTGATGAACTTCTCACATTTATTATGCTAACTACTGTCCTTAGCCGCCAGCATATCCCCCCTTTTTTGATTTTTTTGATTTAATAAATTTAACAAAAATGTATGCCATTTGCAGAGCTTGGGTCCTTTTAAGATTTTGTTTTTAAATATATTTTATTGATTTTTTTTACAGAGAGGAAGGGAGAGGGACAGAGAGTTAGAAACATTGATCAGTTGCCTCCTGCACACCCCCCACCAGGAACGGGCCCGCAACCAAGGCACATGCCCCTGACCAGAACTGAACCCGGGACCCCTCAGTCCACAGGCTGACGCTCCATCCACCTAGCTAAACCAGCCAGGGCCCTTTTAAGATTTTTAAATTCAATGGAAAAGATTGAGTTCTTTCATGTCTTTTTAAATTGCTGCCAGGCATCAAAGGAACTAGTTTGCAATAAACTCCTTTCTGGACCAACAGTTCTTTGAGTCCCCTTTCCAATTACTGTCCAACAGTTTTTTATGGGTTCCCTCTCAATTACTGTCCCCTGTGACATGACAGCAATGATATTTCTGTTCTGGATGGTGGACAAACGGTGAGCAATGGTAATGCAGGTCCGACCTTCTTTGGTTGGTCCTGGGCAATCTGCAGCGATGCACAGCTAATGACTGCCTGCATGGCAAGGTGTCTTCACCATCCCCCATCTCTGGACTGTTTTTCCTCTGTCTCGTCAGTGTATTGCTTGGGGCCACTGCTATCTGGGGCTGGAGTAGTCTGGTCAGTTCCTCTCTCGGATCCATTGTTGCAGGAATCCACATGGGCTTGCAGGAGTTTTCTGGAAATATATAAGCATATTCTTGACCAAAGGTTAATACAGGGACCTTTCTATAAATTAGACTCTCGGGATCTTTTCATTTTTGCCAAACCATTTTCCTTTGGCTTATTCTGACACCATGGTAATTTCATGGGTGTCTTGCCATCAGCATTACAAGTGAAAAATTTTTAAAGTGAAAAAATTTTAAGTAATTAAGACTTGATGTAGTTTACTTACAGGAGATTACTCCACTACCCCCCTCCCCTTTTTTTGTTTTAAATAAGAGGCTTTTGGAAATCCTGCAATGCAGTCTTGATAGCTTTTAATTCAATTCTTTGCACAGAATTATGACTGGTCTGAATTCATTGCATGATAAGCAGCTTTACTATGAGATGAATCATCAGTGAAAAATAGTTAATGCTCCAGGAATAGGTTCCTGCCTAGTATAACTAAATTCCCCTGAATATTTACTTATTTCAATTTGCTAATTTAAATCAGTCTGAAATGAGGCTTATTTTCTAACTATTTGTCCTTGGGTGTCGACCGTAAATGACACTAATTGAATTTCTGCTATCAGTCTTTGAGTATACCCACATAAGCTTTGTTTAGAGAGGCAAAAATGCAAATTATTTACTTTTCTTTTTGGGGCCTAATACATTAACTTTTAATTATAGCTTTCCACATATTTGAAGGGCATTTCCCTTTATTTCCTCCCATAGTAATTTGTAGGCCACATTTAGTTTCTTTTTTTAAAAAAACCTTTTTTCTTTCTTTTAAGCAGAGCAACAAACATTCTTGCTTTTTGGATGCTTGCCAATACTTCTATGCCTACATTTCAAGTGACTCTCTTTTTACTTATGCTGACTTTATTAGTGATCAGATTTAATGCTTGAATAATAACCTTCAGTTTACCCTGTAAATAGTAGCGGAAGAGATTTTAAAATTTTTTAATTTCTTCTTTTTATTAAGCTTAACATTTACTTTTAAACAGCGTTCTTTTTGGCTAGTGCTCATTTGCATACAAATGCAACTTTTTATGTTGGCCTTTGTTAAAGCCAATTGCTTATAAAAACATTGGCTTCTCATATAACTGAAATTATAAGATACCTTGATTATATTTTAAAAAGCTAATTTATTAAGTAATTAAAGTAGGCATCTTTATTGAAAAAGCAAAGTAAGCAAACTTATACGTTAGATATATGAGGTACAGATGCCGTCCCATCCCCCAGCCTATTTAAAAGGCAGGCTGCCAGGGCTTTTTATCTTAAAATTCCATTGCTGAATCTTAATATTTAGTACTTTGTCTTGCCCTTCCCTAAAGGTTAAAACTTTCATAAAATTTAAAATATATGTATATAAATAAAATATAGTTATTTTTATTTGTTAAAGCTTTCCATGTGATTTCAAGTATGTTAGATCGGCCTAATTCAGTTCAAAAATATTTCTTTTAAGAAGAGAGAATAAATCCTTGAGTCATTTCAGGGCCCTTGGAATGCCCAAAGTCATCTCTCGGTTAAATTCTTGAAATTTAACTTGGAAAGACCATCAAATATATATAACCTAAAAATTATATGCTTTTTGTAATTATTCTAAAAGATATCAATTAAATTTAAACTGGTTTTTATATTAAAAATTTGGTTCAGACTCTAGAATTAATCCTCTTTTTTAATCAGACCTAGGTTTAAATTTTACCATACGTAGTACATATAATGACTACAATATATTTTAAAATACTAGTTTCTCCAGAAAAAATACAAGAATTATTTTCTCAAAAATAAATTTCTATACTTTATGCATTTTGTTGCCACAACTATATAATTTCTCCCAACTTAATTTGAACTGCATTTTGTTACCACAACTATATAATTTCTCCCAACTTAATTTGAACTTTAAGCTCTTAGAAGCCTCAAATTTTAGGTGGCAAGTTAAATACTTAGCATTTCTCAGATTAGCAATAACTTCACATTTTTAAGAATATGATCAATTGGGGGAAAAGGAGACATATGTAAAACTTTAGACAATAAAAAAATAAATAAAAAGAATATATTTCAAGTAAAATATAAGACATATTTAATTAATAGATTCAGATCTATCCTAGATTTTTCATATGAGGCAAACTCAGATTAATATTTCAATATTTTGTCATTTCAAAATACCTAGATATTTAATAAGTTTTATTATTTAATTCAGCAAACTCTAAACTTTAAGTTGCCAAGGACTCTGGAAAACCATGTTTCTGGCTGGCGAAAGGCAAGCTTGAAGCTATTTAAATGTACAGTCGCCATATTCTTATTTTAGAGGTTGCTGCTGCGGAACCAGCCCCC
The DNA here is from genome assembly GCF_000412655.1 of Myotis brandtii. Taxonomy (NCBI): domain Eukaryota; kingdom Metazoa; phylum Chordata; class Mammalia; order Chiroptera; family Vespertilionidae; genus Myotis; species Myotis brandtii. The sequence goes on along the minus strand of NW_005355263.1, from coordinate 355,933 downwards.
TCCTTCAACAAGGAGCAAACCCCCACTATCAATATACCTATAATTATAACTGAAAAGCTTCACTACAGATCCTTTATCTTAGTTATGTTTATTTATCCATGTTTTAATAATTTTGAGATTTTAAAGCCTATTATTATTATTTAAGGCATTTTCTTTGGCAAATTCTGTAACAGAGATAACTTACTGACTTTCAATGGCCTTAAGGTTAACTTTGGAATGCGGTCCATTATTATTCAAAAACTGCCCTCTATTAATGGAAATACCAATCTTATTGCCCAAACTCAGCCTGTATTTTTTCTTTTGGGTCATTTTTGCCATCTTTCTTCTTTTGAGAAAAACAGTCTTAGGTTTATTCTATATCATCCTTAAAGAGATTGAGCTCAGTTAAAAGTTATCCAAAATCGGACAGTGCACGCGTTTTCTCTTAAACCAGCCTTTTTCTCTCCATGAGTACAGAAATCCCAGACGTCTCCCTTGAATTCTGCAAAATTTTAAATGACGGACCGGGAGATTAAAAACATGGCGAGAATGAGACTTTTTAACAGCACTCTCGGGAGTGGGCGTCCATTTTACAGTATCACCACATGTATCCCCACCCCCACATCCTGCTTGCATTGGGGAAATTCAGTAAATGACCTGGCCACATGCTGTTTCTTTTCTTATTAAATTAAAGGCATGCTAATAAACTAACAATAAACACATTAAACTAAACAAAAATGACAGATCAACAAACATTTAGAGAAGACTTAATAAATCACAGTTCTTTTCCTGGAAATTTCTCTTCATAGTATTGACTACTCTTTTAAAATTATTTTAGCTAAACTCTGCCTGTCCCAAGGCATCATATGCTAATTTTCAAACAAAGCATCAGAGTCCCCTGGTGAGAGGGTTAATAGCTCTATCCTCTCTAGCTTCCTTTGAACCTCTCGACACTAGAAGCAGAGGATCTGGCGGGGCTTTTTTACTTATTACAGACTTTTGATCCCTAATACAAATTGGACGTTTAGTGATTTGAATAAGAACCCACATAATTACTGGCTGGTTTGGCTCAATGGATAGAGCATCGGCCTTCGGACTGAAGGGTCCCAGGTTCGATTCCCGGCCAGGGCACATGCCCGGGTTGCGGGCTCAATCCCCAGGTGGGGGCCTGCAGGAGGCAGCTGATCAATTATTCTCTCTCATCATTGATGTTTCTATCTCTCCCTCTCACTTCCTCTCTAAAAGCAATAAAAAAAAACACCCACATAATTAAATATGACAACGGCCCTCTTTTTCCTTGAGCCTGATTTATTGCACTTTTGACATTTTAATTTCTTTATTGTTATGCCCAGATTTCAAGATCCCCAATAGACCACACCAGGGAGCCAGCCGAGTCCGATGCAAAAGCAGCGTCTTTTATTCAAACCCGGGTTTGGCTCCCCTACCCTCTTTACCGACGCAGCGGCAAGTGGTAAAAAGAGAGGGCCAGCACTGTGGGGAGAGAGGTTTTATAGTAAGGGGAGGAGAGAGGACTGTGGGCCCTGCCGATTGGCCAAGCGCAAGTTGGTATCTCTTTACACAGGATGTGGTCATATCTATGGCTTGCACTTCCCTTGATTGTCATTGGTTAGTTTAAAGAAGTCCTGGGTGTGGCTAGCAGAGGCTTGGGCTTCCGGGAAGAAGCCTTGCCGAACACATGGCTGCCCAAAGATGGAGGATACGGGGCAAGATGGAGGGCATAGTCCTCACCCTTTCATTTATAATTTTGCCTTTTAATCAAATCCTTCCCCATTATGGCCTGGCTTGAAAAAGATGTCCTCGCCCTCTTTTGGATCGCGACTTCCAAAGCTAGCACAAGCTTTACGTGCAGTGAATCTCCCCACCGAATTTTCAGTGATCCCCACCTTTACCGGTGGTCCTCTTCGCTCAGGTGAATGATCTTCTCCAGATGTCCCTCGGTGAGGTGCCGTAAATGCCTTGGTTTTTCCACAGCTAGGGTTCAGGAATCTGGAGAAGGGCTGCCACATAAATGAATAGAGACTAGACAAGAAGTATAAATTTGGAAGGCATTTTTGGGGAGCCAAACTGAAATCAGCTCTCTAGTGGAGTGGCTCCCGAATGTCCAGACCTACAGCTTTTTATTCACACATTTTGCCCTTTAGCAAAGCAGATATACATATCAAAGGTAAGGTTTGGTAAACAATAAAGGATTATCAGGTTAGGGCAGTGGTTGGCAAACTGCAGCTCGTGAGCCACATGCGGCTCTTTGGCCCCTTGAGTGTGGCTCTTCCTAAGCCTTAGAAGTACCCTAATTAAGTTAATAACAATGTACCTACCTATATAGTTTAAATTTTAAAAATTTGGCTCTCAAAAGAAATTTCAATCGTTGTACTGTTGATATTTGGCTCTGTTGACTAATGAGTTTGCCGACCACTGGGTTAGGGGAATTGCCCTCAGCTGTTTCGCAGCAGCTAATAATATGCACGTCTTCAGCCCTGCTGAAGATGTCCATCAGCCTTCTGATAAACTTCTTGCATTTATTATGCTAACTACTGTTCTTAGCCTCCAGCAAAATAGTACCTAAATCCTAGACCACTTTCTGATTATTTCCTTCCCATAAATTCTGAAGAGGATTGGTACACTTTGAAACTTTGACACCTATCACCAACTTGCCTTCTAGGGTATATGGGAGCAGTTCTATGAAATAATTTAAAAATTATACTCACACCTATTAGGTATGCCAAGATAACCTAATTTTTGAGAAATTAGAGGCCTAAGTGAAAATGTTTTAAAAAGCAAAAATTTACAACAAATTAGTTGTTTAAAAATTTAGCTACATGAAATGATATGTTCATTACAGGCATCTCCCTCATTTTATTGCACTTTACTTAATTGCACTCTGCAGATTATTACTTTATTTTACAAATTGAAATATTGTAGCCACCTTGCATCAAGCAAATTGACTGGCATTTTCAAACAGCATTTGCTCACTTCATGTATCTCTGATATATTTTGGTAGTTCTCACAATATTTCAAAATCTTTCATTATTATATTTGTTATGGTTATCTGTGATCAGTGATCTTTGATGCTGTTATTGGTCATTGTTTTGGGCTGCCATGAACTGTGTCTGTATAAGAGTGCAAACTTAAAAAAATGTGTGTGTTCTTACTGTCCTACCTATTGGGTTATTCCCCCATATCTATCTCTCTCTCTCTCTCTCTCTCTCTCTCTCTCTCTCTCTCTTCCGGCCTCTCTATTCTCTGATACAGCAATATTGAAATTAGGCCAATTGATACCCTACAGTGGTCTCTAAATGTTCCAAGTGAAAGGAAGAATCATAGGTCTCTCACTTTAAATCAAAAGCTAAAAATGGGCCCTAACCGGTTTGGCTCAGTGGATAGAGTGTCGGCCTGCAGACTGAAGGGTCCCGGGTTCGATTCCGGTCAAGGGCATGTACCGTGGTTGCGGGCACATCCCCAGTAGGGGGGTGTGCAGGAGGCAGCTGATCGATGTTTCTAACTCTTTATTCCTTCTCCTTCCTCTCTGTAAAAAATCAATAAAATATATTTTTAAAAAAATGATTAAGCTTAGTGAGGAAGGCATATTGAAAGCCAAGTCAGGCTAAAAGCTAGATTCTTATGCCCAACAGCCAAGTTGTGGTGCAAATAGCAAGAGAATATGAAGTAAAAGTGAAGCCTGAAGATGCCACTGTATTACTGCAGTCTCATTTCATGAATGGGGGAATTGCTTTTATGGATGAGCAAAGAAAGTGGTTTCTTGCGATGGAATCTACTCTGGGTGAAAATGCTTTGAAGATTGTTGAGGTGACAACAAAGGATTTAGGATACTATATAAACATCTACACTAATAAAAGAGAAACATGGTAATTAGCGTACGACCGCTACCCTTCCCATTGGCTAATCAGCATATCCTTATGCAAATTAACTGTCAGCCAAGATGGCGGCCGGCAGCCATGCACTGAAGTGAACAGGGAGGCTTGCTTGCTCCAGTGACTGCGGACTCCAACGTTCCCCGCCTGCCGCTGCCGGCCTCTCAGCTGCAACTCTAAGCAACTATGTTGCAAATATAGAAGCTAAACAAAACCCCAGAAACCAGCTTTCAGTCAGCGGGGCTTCAGCCAGCTGGACCACAACATTGTATCAAATACAGAAGGAAAAACAAAGGCCAGAAACTGGCTTTCAGCAGCCGAGGCCTCAGAGCTAAAGCTGGCCCAGAATAAAAAGAGAAAAAGAAAAAAAAGGAGCAGTTGGGAGCTTCAGTCACCCCCGCCTAAAAACAGCCCTCAGCCCCTCACCCAGACTGGCCAGGCACCCCACTGGGGAGCCCCCCCCTGATCCAGGGCACCCTTCAGGGCAAACAAACCGGCCCCCACCACGCACCA
>NW_005355263.1:333450-351130 GCF_000412655.1 Myotis brandtii | reverse complement strand
ACCTCCCCATCGACCCTGCCTTGAGTGTGACAGGGGGCGGTGCCCCAACCCCCCAATCAGCCCTACCCTGAGTGTGACTGAGGGTGGCATCGCAACCTCCCCGATCCGCCCTGCTCTGTGCATGACAGGGGGCGGTGCCCCAACTCCCCAATCGGCCCTGCTCTGAGCCTGACCAGGGGCTGCACCTAGGGATTGGGCGTGCCCTCTGCCACCCGGGAGCAGGCCTAAGCCAGCAGGTCGTTATCTCCCGAGGAGTCCCAGACTGCGAGAGGGCACAGGCCGGGCTGGGGGACCCTCCCCCCTCCCCCCCAAGTGCACAAATTTTTGTGCACTGGGCCTCTAGTATGTAATACTAGGGACCCAGCGCATGAATTCGTGCACCTTGAAATAAACTGTGGGCCTCGAGGCTGCGGTGGGCACAGGGGCAGGTCTTGGCCCATCTTCCGTGCCCCTGCCCGGCCCCTTCTTCGGCCCCCAGCCCCCTGTCTGCTGGCAGCCCCGCCCCCATGTGCTGACAGCACAGAAAGATTGGGGCTGGTGCCAGCAGCGGGTGCAAGCAGGGCTGGTGCTGTCAGCAGGTGCAAGTGGCAACTGCTGCCCGATCGCCCCTCAGGAGCAGGGGGAGGTAGAGAAGCCGGCAGGGGCAATCGGGGCTGGCAGCCGCCTCTTGCACCTGCTGATGTCATGGAGTTATCGGGACCAGCACCAGGCACCAGTAGCAGGTGTGAGCGGTGGTTCCAGCACTGAATGCGGGTGCAAGCGGGGCTAGCGCCGTCAGCGGGTGCAAGTGCCAGGCAGGACCGCAGCGCGGAAGCAAAGAATTTCAGTAACCACCAGAGGCTCTCCCCAATGACAGTGACCAGCATCCCACCTTGGTCTGCTACCCCTGCTCACCTCCACCATCCCCCCGCGGCCACTGCCCGCCATGTTTCACACATGCCCCCTGGTGGTCAGTGCACATCATAGCAACCAGTTGTTTGATAGTTCTGCAGTTTGGTCTATTTGCATATTAGCTCTTTATTATATAGGATTTTTTAATTTATGGTTTATATATACTAATAGTTGATAAACCAGCACCAGGGTTTGAGAGGACTTACTCCAATTTTTTAAAAATTTCTACTGTAGGTAAAATGCTTTCACGGTGGGCACCATGCTTGCCCCAAATTGTTCATTGCATGCTACAGAGAAATTGTTCATGAAAGGAAGAGTTAATCGATGTGGCAAACTTCATTACTATCTCATTTTAAGAAATTTCCAGTCACCCCTACCTTCAGCAACTACCACCCTGAGCAGCCATCAGCATCAAAGCAAGACTACCAACAAAAAGATTACAACTCACTGAAGGCTCAGATGATGGTTAGCATGTTTTAGCAGTTAAATGTTTTTTAGTTAAAGAATGTACATTGTTTTTTAGACATAATGCTGTTGCATACTTAATAGACAACAGCATTGTATAAATATAACTTTTATATGCACTGGGAAGTAAAAAAATTTGTGTGAGTGTGACTCGTTTTATTGCCATATTCACTTTGTTGTAGTGATCTAGAACCGAACCCACAATATCTCTTGAGGTACGCCTGTATACTTTCTCTCATTTTTATAGAATAATCTGAATTAAGAAAAGCTCAAAAACTTGATTACTTGTTGAATAAGGAAGGTAACTTCACACTCCACACATTTATATGTGCAATATATGTCCTCATTTTTTGTTTCTACCTTCCATTTCTAAAATGGTTTCACCTAGGGCTGCCATTTCAAATTGATTGTGTGACTTAAACAACAGAAATTTTTTTCCTCAAAGTTAGGGAAGCTAGAGATTCAGGGTCAAAGGGTTGGCAGGTTTGATTTCTCCTGAGGCAGGTTTGATTTTTCCTGAGGCCACCCTCTGGCTTGCAGATGCCACCTTCTTGGTCTGTCTGCACATGGCCTTTTTCTGTGTGGTGCACCCCTGGTGTTTCCCCCTCTTCTGTAAGGGCCCACTCATATGATCTCATTTAAACTTCATTACCTCTTTATAGACACTATCTCCACATACAGTCACTTTCTGAACTGTACTGAGAGTTAGGACTTAAACATAGGAATTTAGGGAAGGGAGAGGGACACAATTCAGTCCATGACATTTAGGTAACTTTTAGCAGTAGTGTGTCTGCTAATTGTTTGGAGAGAAGTTCTTTAGTAATTTATTTATTTATTTATTTTTCAGGGGGAATCTTCTAATGGCTTAAATGATAGAGGAATGAAATCACTAGTAAATAAAATGACTATTGCTTTGAAGACAAAATCCGTTAATGTCAGGGAAAAAGTTATCAGTTTTATTGAGAATACATCAGCTCCTGTGGATCGGTGAGTTGCTTATACAGCATGAGTTTATGATGAGTAATTAAAACTAAAAAGTATCTTACAGTAAATATTAGTTGACTCGAATGTGTTCTAGAAAAGGATCATAAAGTACATTTTTTAAGTATATGGTTTCAGTTTCCATTATAATTATAAGATATTCTATATTGCTGTAAAATTTGTCTACAGATTACTTTTTTTTCTCTCCTGCTGAGAATAAGGTGCAAGTAATGATTCTGCCCCTTCGTGCCATTTTAAAAAAAATATATTCAAATGTCATTTTATGTTTTACTCTTCATATGGTAGCTGCTTCCCACATGGCAAATGTATGAGAATCAACTACCAAATGGAGTAATCTCTGCAGGAGCCTCTTCCTCTGCTTTTGGAATTTAAAACCTAGAAAATCTGGTCATGCTAAATAAAGCAGAAATACATTTTCTGAAGTTCAATAGTTCAGATCTTCATAGAATTTTGTTCACAGAATATAAGAGACCCTTAGCTTCCCATGACTTACAAATGAAGGACATAGCCAACAAATAATAAGCAAATTTATCTGTTATATTGTTTCTTACTGGAATTGTGAGTACACAATATATTTTTGTCCACACATTGATCTTTCTTGTTCCTAGAGTTCAAAGCTAACCTAATAATTCAGTGCAGAATTTGTTTCTAAGCAAGCTTGATCTTGGCAGTGTGTTACAGTATTTAACTTCACTCATGTTTTACTTGCAGTGTCCTAGGAAAGTTGAAAGTTGACTTTAAGAACTGAATGTCAGGAATTTACTATTTGTCACTTTTTTAAGTACATATACATACAAAAATATATGTTTTCCCATCCAGTAAATAGTAAAGAAGAAAATAGGTTGTTTTCACTAATCCAAAAAAATGTATCTTGTCTAAAATGGTCAACTGGTAAATAATGTTAAAATGTTTTACCACAAAATATTTCTTTTGCTCATTAAATTATATGTCTGCTCTTAAAAGCCTTTAACATTTTTACTTTTAATTAGTGCATTTTGAATTACAGTACTACTATTGCTACATTTTATAGCCTGAAAATTAAATATTTTTATTTTAAAATTCATTAATTTTATTTTAAAATGAACTAGTGATAACTTTAAATGAAAAGACTGTTAAGGAGTCACTTGAGACAGGCTTTTAAAATTTTTCTTTGTGCTTTGGATGATTGAAACATCTTCTTTATAATGTACACGCTGGGTTAGAAAAACTGATTGTGCTATATTTTTGTTTTAAAACTGTTGTGGTTTTATAATCATTTTGTTCTGTCCTCTGCCTCAATTTGCTGTAGAATGTCTTTCAATCTTCCTTGGCCAGACAGAACATGTACAGAGCGGTAAGCCAATGAGTAGAGCAGCTTTGTTGGGCCATCCTTTCCTTTAGCATGCTTCATGCTGTCTATAAGCCTCACGCTGTCTTGGCTAAAATTTCATGTAGCTATTTCAAATGCTAAACTTTTCTCATTCTGCTTTTAGGAGTACATGTGATGCTGATCTCTTTTTGGTTTTTGCTTTGATCATTAAAAAAATTTTTTCTTGCATGCTTCCTTGTATCTCCCATTCCTCAAATGAAAAGCAAGTGCATTTGAATCCAAGAACTTCATAAACCTGCAGCTTTTATTCTGAGACAGAGGGAGGTAAAACAAAGAAAATAAGTAGTTTCAGAGTTGACAGGCTATTTAGCTTTGGAGATCATTTACTTCTGTGTCCTGCCCTAATGGTAGAGAAAATTATAGTACCTGGGGAAAAGAGCACAATTCATGGTTCAAAATTTTGGATAATTCATGTTCATTATGTCATCTGTAATAATAAAAGCGTAATATGCAAATTGACAGAACAGTGGAATGACTGTCCAGACAACCTTCTGGATGAAGCCGGGACTGCAAAGGCCTACTCTTGCACAAATTTCATGCATAGGGCCTCTAGTTTTATGATATTTTAGATTTTTCTTAATAAAGTGTATGTATTTAGGTTCATGAGTTAACATATAAATTGGTTCCAAAGAACCACAGTTCTAAAATCAATAAAAAATATATTAAAAAAAAAAAAGAAATTTTCATGATGGACATATTAATGTATTACCCATCTCTTCTCTGCCTCATTGGGATGGGCTGTTTGTCATTAGATCCCATAAATTTGAAAGGATCTTCAATTAGGATGAACAAAAGAATTTTACTTACTTAATACTTGTATATGGCTTAACAGTTTTTATACTCATAGAATGTTTCTGCAAGTTAAATTAGAATATCAATTATAGCAATACCTATGAACATTTTAAAAGAAAATCTTGTCATACTTTGAATGTAAGTTAAGCTTTAGAATAATGGACTTGACTTTTTCTCAGGTCATTTCAATATTCCCAGTGACTAGAAATATAATTTTTAAAAACAATAGTTTACTCTCAACTTATTGATAAGGGCTTTTATTTGCTATGACTGTTCGTATAGAGAACCCATTACAAGGGCTTCTATTATAGTTTTATCTAAGACTATTTTAAAGGAAATTGCATCTTTTAAAATTATAATGTTTGTGAATTACCATTCTATTTTCTCTTATTATACAACCATTGAATTCATCTGATTTTATTTAACTCCCAAGTTTTCTCCCAGATTCTTAATTTTTAAAAAAAATTAAATTATCTCTCTGGTCCAAAGGCAGATATACCTATTTTGAAAGTAAAATTCTGTGAAATGTTGGAATGAAATGTTAGCTTCTTCTGAGCTTAGCAAATTAAGTAAAAACCTTGTCAAACTATTTTGTAGATGCTTCTGTTATTATTTTTACTAAGAAAGAATAGATATGCTGCTTTAAAAAAGAAGTCCATCCATTGAATTTTATTAATTTTTAGCCAGTCTTTTAAGAACCATCTCAGTAATCTTTAGCAATCTTCTTATAAAAACTCCATTGTGTTTTTTTTCTATTTGTCTCTTCAGATACTTGGTTTCTGATTCAAGCATTCACTATAAACATTACCTTTATTACTTTCTATGTTGTAGCAAGCAGTTTATGCTTTAATATCAGGAGAGAAGCAATAATTTAAATCTCATATAATTTTATAATCTAGACTAGAGGCCCAGTGCACAGGATTCGTGCACTGGTGAGGGGTGTGGCCTGTGGGGATTGGCCTGCTCATCCTGGTGAGCATAGCGACTGTGGACCCGCCCCCTGAGTGGCTGCTCCTGCTGCAAGAGCAGCTGCTCATCCCCGTCAGCCCAAGTGGTGCTCCCACTGTGGGAGCACACTGACCACAAGGGGGCACCTCCTGCATTGAGCGTCTGCCCCCTGGTGGTCAGTGCGCATCATAGCGACTGGTCTACCGGTCATTCTGCTCATTCCACTGTTTGGTTACTGGGCTTTTATTAGATAGGATGGCACTAAAGTATTCTTAGATAAAGCTATATTATCTTTATCTTTGCCTTTTGTAAGAAAGCTGAATCTGAGTTTCATAGGTTTTTGAATTTTTATCTAACGAGAATAGTTTGATAATTTACAGGATAATTTTACATTAGATTTATTTTAACATAAGCTCAAATTATTTTATGATTTTAATTTAACCAAAATGTAAGCTATGTAGTGATTAACCTAACTTATAATTCCCAAAGAATGTCTGGTTATACACTCATCTCAAATTGATTTTCTGTTGAGGAATGTTGTTTTGAAGAAGTAAAAATTTAAGCCTTTCAACAAAATTAGGTTGTGATAAGATTTTTATTGATGAAATGTATTAGAAAAGTATTTAAAATACATGTTTGATATCCATCTTGTGGAAAAATTGAATTCTAAGGCTAAGTAAAGATAGTGTAACTTGATTTTTTCCCCACTTTGGACTCTCTTCATACTTTATCCTACAAATAATAAAATGTTTATTCCCCCAAAGTATTTTGTTAAAATTATCTGCAAAGTAATGAGGTTAAGTTTTTATGTTAAAAAAGAGGTTAATACTTCCTGCAGAACTAACCAATTTTGAGTTTACATGTTGTTTAGGCTTCTTTCAGTTGAATAAGAAAGGCAGATTCATTTCATGGCTTACTTATGTTTATGTCTTAGAAGTAGAATCTTAGTTTCTATTAAAATTAAAGTAACAATAATAAAAAATGGGAGAAAAAACCTTAAGACACTTGCACACCCCTATGAAAACTTTAAGCACTCCTAGAATTTGAATGTTTGGTTCCATAATCTATATTATCTAACAAACATGTATGTTGCACTTGCTATATACCACGCATTGTTCTGAGAGCTTTAAAAAATATTAACTGGCTTGCCCAGCCAGCATGGCTCAGTGGTTGAGCGTCAACCTATGAACCAGGAGGATACGGTTTGATTCCTGGTCAGGGCACATTTCTGGGTTGCGGGCTCAATCCCCAGTGTGGGGTGTACAGAAGGCAGCTGATCAATGATTCTCATCATTGATGTTTCTATCTCCCTCTCTGAAATCAGTGTGTAATTACACACACACAATATTAAATGGTTTAATTCTTATAACCATGAAGGGTAGATGTTATTTTACAGATGAGAAAACAGAATCACAGAGAGGTTTAGTAACTTCTCGAAGGCCACACAGATATAAGCATTGTTTTCTTATCTTCACCCGAGGACATGCTTAGAGAGAGGGAGGGGGAGAGGAGAAATATCGATGTGAGAGAGAACATCAATTAGTTTCCTTATGTAAGTGCCACAACCCAGGTATGTGTTCTGACTGGGAATTGAGCCGGCAACCTTTCGGTGCATAGGATAATGCTCAGCCAACTGAGCCACTCTGGCTGGGCTAAGCCTTGGTTTATAATGAATATTAAAATTGCTTCAAATTTAATATTTACAGATTTGAAAACATTCAGCCACCAAGTCCTTTTTTGCTAACTTTTGCTAACATTTCTTTATCTTGTTTCAATTTCCTTAACATAGCTATCCTAAAACTGGGTTGTACGTGGGCAAAGAACATTTACATTTGTTTGAGTAGTCAAATGATACTTGGTTAAAATCTTTAATAACTTATGTGATGATTCCCCCCCCCCCCCCTAAAATTCTTTGAATATAGGCATGTGAGCAGCAGTGACAGAGTGGGCAAGCCTTACCGTGGTGTGAAACCTGTGTTCAGCATTGGGGATGAAGAAGAATACGACACAGGTGTAGTACTACACTTACTTATAGACTTCTTTCCTCAGGCACCAGGAGTGATTATAAAGATTATTTTGGGAGTAGCAAACAACTGCTTTAAAAAAAAAAAAAAAAGACACAGTGCCCAGCCGGTGCGGTTCAGTGGTTCAATTCGCTGTCAGGGCACATGCCCAGGTTGCGGGCTCTATTCCCTGTTTGGCAGCCGATCAATGATTGTCTCTCATCATGGATGTTTCTCTCTCTCCCTCTCCTTTCCACTCTGAAATCAATAAAAATATATTAAAAAAGAAAAAAGACACAGATTCTGTAGAGGAAATTAAAGACTGGTTTTTTTTATTAAGAGTTCGTCTGAAACATCTGAGGTTCTGCCTATTAGAAATCCAAGGCGAAATGTTGCATAGCCAGTTGATTATAGGAGCCTTTAATTGAGGAGACAAGTCTAAGTTGGTGATAATTTCAGAATCATTAGTGTACAAATAGTATTTAAATCCATGGGATTGAATTTAAAACCCCTGATCCATCCACCTAGGAGATTGAGAGTTGTGGGACCAAAGTTCAGGGAATTCCAAAACAGTCATCTGAAGAACCTTTTGAAACTAGAGGCAATATTTTAAAGGGCCACAAGATGGGGATATTGTGTCAGGGATATTTGTCATCCTCCATGTGGTTGGTTGTCTTTATATTTTAAAAAAGAATTTATTACTTGGTTCATAATCCCACTGCCAGATTATCCTGGTTAAGTAATCATAATGTTAATATGTATATTAAGTTAGAAAAAATAAAACAGTACATAAATGTACAAAATATGAAAAAACTCCCATATCTCACCTTGCCTTTTCCAGTTAGTAATACATGTTGCATATTTTCTATCTCAGCCCGTATACCTCTTCAATTATTTTTCTATCATGTGAACCTACCATAATTTATTTATTGTATCTTCTTCCATTGACATTTTAATTTTTATTTCTGTTTCAAATGACAACAGATTCTTTTTTAATATATTTTATTGACTTTTTACAGAGAGGAAGGGAGAGGGATAGAGAGTTATAGTAACATCGATAAGAGAGAAACACCGATCAGCTGCCTCCTGCACACCCCCTACTGGGGATGTGCCCGCAACCAAGGTACATGCCCTTGACCGGAATCGAACCTGGGTCCCTTCAGTCTGCAGGCCGACGCTCTATCCACTGAGCCAAACCAGTTAGGGCAACAAAGGATGTTTTTATACATATATGAACATGAACTTTTGCAAGTACATCCAGATGGTAAATTCTTGGCAGTAAGATTGCTAGGTTACAGGGAATCACATTTGACATTTTAATCCATGTTATAAAATCACCTTCCAGAAAACTTGCATTGCAGTAAATGTAATTTTCTACCTCCTATTTCTAATTTGTTTCTTTTGCTCCTTTTCCCCCACCTTCTCTGTTGCCATCATCCTGTTATATATCTTTCCCTGAATATCTCAACTCCTTCCATTAACAAATGAATGAATAAATTATGGTGTGTTTACATAAATCATACACACACATATTTACACTATGGAAAACTGCACAGTAATGAAAATGAGAAAACTAGAGCTATGTGTGTCAACATGGATACATTTTATAATGTTGGGAACGGGGTAGCCATTACAAAAGAATACAATTGAATAGTCTACTTGTATAAATTTTACTTAAAATACAAAATACTACTCTATATTATTTAGGGATATTTATATATAGTTAAACATTAACTATATGCAAATATAGTTAAAGTATGGAACTGGTAACACTAAACTTGATAGTCACTATTTCTTAGGAAGGAAGAGGAGTGTGATTGGGGAAGAGGAATGTAGATATATGAGATTTCCTTTTTTATTGTATCTTTACTAGAGGCCTGGTGCATGGATTCGTGCACTGGTGGGTCCCTTCGCCTGGCTTGCACCCTCTCGCAACCCGGGATCCCTCGGGGGATGTCAGACTGCCAGTTTCAGCCTGATCCCCGCAGGCCAGACTGAGGGACCCCACAGGTGCATGCATCTGCACAGGACCTCTAGCATGCATATAAGATCTTTGGTTAACCTCATCACGCCCTCTCCCCTCCCCACTTCCTTCTGAGATTCATCAGCCTATTTCATGTTTCCATGCCTGTGCATTGAGCATCTGCCCCCTGGTGGTCAGTGCATGTCATAGCTAATGGTCAAATGGTCGATTAGGCTTTTAGAGATAAAGATATTTTGAAATATTTATTAAAAAGCAAAGGGAAGAACATTTATAATTATTAATCCCAGGGACCATAATCTCTTTTTCTTAAATGAGAAGAACAAAATAATTAGGTTGTTTTCTATTTCTCTCATGAAAATAATATAGATTTTTACTTATCTATTCCAGGTTGGATTTGTTGTTTTTGTTTTCCTTAAAATCTGGAACCAGCAAGAGAAAAAGAACTCTGCTGTATTTGCCCTCATAATAGGTGTTCATTGTTGGAAAATTCAGCCATCTCTCTACAGACTGGTCAGATTTCATAGTTATGCTATCTAAATAAAAATGTTTAAATTTCTTAGATAGTTTAATCTCAGTATTTTCACCTGACTTTTTTTTATCATATAGAGCAATTTTTCATAACATTATTTTTGTATTAGTATTTGTGGCATAAGGAAATATAGTAGCAGCATTAGAATTAAGTCCTAGTTGGTTTGGCACAATGGATAGGCATCGGCCTGCGGACTGAAGGGTCCTGGGTTCGATTCTGACCAAGGGCACATGCCCAGGTTGTGGGCTCAATCCCTAGTAGGGGGCATGCAGGAGGCAGCCGATCAATGATCCTCTTTCATCATTGATGTTTCTATCTCTCCCTCTTCTTCTCTGAAATAAATAAAAATAAAAGAATTGACTAGTGTGTTTTTTTCAAAGTACTACTGAAATTGTTTTTCAAGCTGTTAAGAAATGTATCATTTTTGAAATTGGTAATGCCCACTTTTAATACTTTAAATTCTTTATAGATGAAATTGACAGTTCTTCCATGTCAGATGATGATAGAAAAGAGGTTGTAAACATTCAGACTTGGATAAACAAGCCAGACATCAAGCATCATTTTCCTTGTAAAGAAGTGAAAGAAAATGGACACATGTTTCCTAGGTACTTGTAAAAAATGTCTTCTTCAGAAGTACAATTGAATTTAGAGAAGTTAATAATATAAAACCAAACTACAAAAGAAATTTTATTTATCCAAATACAATAAGATATAATTTTCCTCTGTTAATATGTGTCTCGAGTTTTAAAAAGATTTTTAATGTAATTTTTTATTTTGAAAAATTTAAACAAGAAATGTTAAAGAAACAGTACATTGAATACCTTTATAAACCTCTCTTAGATTCACCAGCTTCTAACTTCTTTTCACACTCTCCCATCTCTATTTATAGAGTGTGTATATACATACACATATACACATGAATTTCCCTTTTATCAAGCCATTCGAAGCAGCTTAAATATAACACTTAACCCTAAACACTTCAGCATAAATCTCCCAAGAAAATCTCATAACTCAAATAGTATTATCACCTTTTAAAATCGTAAAAATTAACATGATTCAACATTCAGTCCATATACTTAAATTTTTCAGAGTGCCCCCAAAGTATCTTTTATAGTCTTTGTTTGTACTTCTTGATCCAGGATCCAGTCAGGGTTCACACACTGTATTTGCCTGTTATATCTATTTAGTCTCACCCAAAGTTCTACACCCCACACCCGTTTCTTCATGATTAATGAATCCTGTGAGTCTAGGTCTATTGTTCAGCTGAATATTCCACATTCTAGACTTTTCTGGTATTTTTCTTATTGTATTACCTAAAAGTGTATGAGTATTATCACTGTATTAAAGCTGATACACAGGGTGGGTGGTATTAATAATTCTGTGCACATTTTGTCTTTAGGGTACAGTTACAGAATATTATAAAATATGTAAGGCAGCCCAACTATTGCTTAGTGGTCTTTGCTATTAGGCATATGCTATGATATGTTGAATGAGAATACTTTGTGAATATAGACAATACTGTTAAAAGTATGGAGGGTAGTATATTTTATATACCATATAGAATAGATTCTATAAATCTGTTATTTTAAATCTATTACTTTAATTATATTGTACTTTTTATAAAATACTAGAGGCCGGTGCACGAATTCATGCACAGGTGGGGTCCCTTGGCCTGGCCAGCCATCAGGACCGTCTTGCCCAGTCCTGATTAGGGCAATCGGGGCCAGCTGGCCGGGGGCAGGGACCGCAGGAGGTTGGCCAGCCATGGGAGGTTGGCTGTGGGAGCACACTGACCATCAGGGAGCAGCTCCTGCATTGAGCGTCTGCCCCCTCGTGGTCAGTGCGTGTCATAGCAACCGGTCGTTAGGTCATTCAGTCACTTAGGCTTTCATATATATATAGACTAGAGGCCTGGTGCACGAAACTCGTGCACTGGTGGGGGGGGGTCCCTTAGCCCGGCCTGCACCCCAGTTCAGGACCCCTCGCTCCTTACTGCCTGCCTGCTCGCTGCTTCTTGCTCGACTCACTGCTCCTTAGCACTGCCGCGGAGGTGGGAGAGGCTCCCACCACCGCTGCTGTTCTCACCAGCCATGAGCCAGGCTTCTGGCTGAGCGCACTGACTACCAGGGGGCAGCTCCAGCATTAAGCGTCTGCCCCCTGATGGTCAGTGTGCATTATAGTGGCTGATCATTCTGGTCATTCTGCTATAACGGTTATTTAGGCTTTTATTATATAGATTATACCTTTGTTCTTAGACAGTGATAGGTTTATCTGTTAATAAAACATAAGGGAAAACTAAAAGCTTTTATTAGGTAGCTTATCTATAATAAAAACATAATATGCTAATTAGACCGGACAGCCGAAAAACCTTCTGGATGACCTTCCGGCTAAAGCCGGAGCTGCGAGGGCCAAGGCAAGCTGCCATGGCTGAGAGGGTGAAGCAAGCTGCCGCAGCTGCAAGAGCCAAGCCCCTTGCACAGATTTTGTGCATCGGGCCTCTAGTCCTATATAATAAAAGCCTAATATGCTAAGTGTCTGGTCGTCCATTCAACCAATCAAAGCATAATATGCTAGTGGTATGCTAAGGCTGCTCAACCGCTCGATATGTCCTTCACTGACCACCAGGGGGCAGACAGTCGACCAGTTGCTATGATGTGCACTGACCACCAGGAAGCAGACAGTCGACCGGTCAACCAGTCCCTATGATGTGCACTGACCACCAGGGGGCAGATGCTCTGACTCGTAGGTTAGCTTGCTGCTGGAGTCTGGCTGGTCGGGACCAAGCGAGACAGGCCAGATACGCCCTGGGGCCCTCCCACAGTCCATCCCCAGCTGGCCAACCTCCCGCGTCCCTCCCCGAACCCGATCGTGCACCTTGGCCTGGCCTGCACCCTCTCACAGTCCGGGATCCCTTGAGGGATGTAGGAGAGCCAGTTTCAGCTCAATCCTACAGGCCAGGCCGAGGGACCCCACAGGTGCACGAATTTGTGCACTGGGCCTCAAGTTTGTTTATAATGAACCTTTGTATTTTTAACTCAAAAGTAATTTCATTTGGAGTTGAACATTTTTTGTAATTGGGGCTATTGAAGTAATAGCTATTTTAAATGACATTTTAAAAACATTCTTTTTGTTTTTTAATGCTTTTTCTCTCAAGTCATCTGTTGGTTACTGCAACACATATGTACTGTTTAAGGGAGATTCTTTCACGGAAAGGATTGGCTTATATACAGTCTCGACAAGCACTAAATTCTGTGGTTAAAATTACATCCAAAAAGAAACACCCTGACCTAATTACCTTCAAGTATGGAAACAGCAGTGCTTCGGGAATAGAAATCTTGGCAATTGAAAGGTAAGATTTTCTTGGGATGATATTGTCTAAATTATTGAATTAGTTCATTATTAAACATGGTTTGTTTCTCTGTTTAGGGGAAGAGGTGGTGGAATAGGATACTTGAATCACTTTCATTAATATTCTTTGCTGTCTTTTTCTTCCAAATTCTTAGTCATCTGTGTTTTAGCCGTCAGCACATGATTTTAGTAAGTACCATAACTAATTAAACTTTTTGACAGAAGGGTCTTTAAGAATAACCTGTACCAGTGTTGCACTAACTGCTGGTTTGCAATCAAATAAGAAGTTTTTTCAGAATATAAGTCAATGCTTTTATTTTCTTTCATCAAATTCTTTTTTTTTTTTAAATGTCAGTGAACTAAGCAGTGTACTGAATGGTGTAGTTAATTTGCAATCTAGTATAAGCTCCTCCTTGTCTCATTATGAACCAGTGACAAAGACTTCATGGACTAGCACAGGGCCATATACCACATTGATCTTGATGCTAAACCATATTTAATCTTATAAATAACAATGTGAAGCCGAGAGGGATTAAATGACTTTCACATCTTCACACCTACCTTCTAACTCCTGATCTGCAGTTCATTCCACCTTGCTGTACACTATGAAAAATCACCTTGCTTTTGCATTTAGAGTTTCTTTCAAATATGCTTATGAGTATATGTTAATTATATGTTAACATATAAGTTCTGGGGAGTACATAGGAGGACATTTCTGCTGGCTTTGTAAGTCAGAGAAAGCTTCCCACTGGAGGTGACATCTAAGCAGAGTTCTGAAGAAAAATTGCCTTATTAATATGTATATATTTTCCCCCCACAGGTATTTGATTCCAAATGCAGGAGATGCTACCAAAGCCATAAAACAACAGATCATGAAAGTGTTGGATGCTTTGGAAAGCTAATATAAAAGAAAAGTATTTCAAAAGAAATTAAGGCAACCAAGAGAAACATGGACATTTTCCTGACTGAATACTAACTGGAGACCTTTCATTTGCTCATGAGGATATTTGAATAGCAGTCTTAAAAGTTTCAATTATTATAATTAATCTCTGGACAGTTAATTTTTAAATTTTTTTCTTTTGCATTTTTGGCTTTGTAAAATGATTCATTATAAAAGTCAGTTATTAAGTGACTTTGAAGTAACTAACCCTGTGCCCTTATGAAGTAAGGGAGCAGAATGCAGTTCTGTTTTGAAGAGCTGTTTTAAGGGAACATGCATCACTTTCAGATTTAAAAACAACCATACACACACATATATATTTGCAATGTCTTCACTGAAAACTAGAGATAGAATTAGTTGAAGAGAGCCTGTTAATTGCTACATTTGTGTTTACCCACTGAGCAATATCAGTAACTAAAAATATTACATATCTTAATAATTAGCTTGCCGTTTCTGATCTTAAAAAGAGTGTTATCTTTTTAATGAAATGGATAAAGATTCCAGCCAACTCAGAAATTCAGTCCAGGTAATGAAATGTTGAAACATCAGTTTCCAAACATCTTTGCACCATTAGCTAATAATTTGAACACAAGTGCTTCAGATACTAAACATCATCCTAACGGTTTCAATGGAGCAGTTAAAAGCAATATATATAAGTAGGTAGGCATGTTAAGATTACAGTTAACATTTTGAGGACAGAATTGTATCTGTAAAAATGTCATTGGTCTTTATTACAAATGCAATATTTGATTTAGGGTATTTAAGACAGGCGTTGAGCACACACTGATTTATCCTCAGTGAGATTATGGTCTGTGACCACAAATATCCACTTAAATAAAAGCCAAATAATCAGAGAGCTGTATAAACTATAGTTGTTTTTATCATCACTTTCTGAAATTTCTCTTCTTTGGTTTTTGTCTTGTCTTATTAAAATTCCAGTGGTTTGAAACTATTTTTATTCTCTTAATATGACAAAACTGTAAAGTGATCTGCTTTATTTCGCAGCTTCCTCAACTTAATTTATTGAGAGGTTCATATTAGACATGTTAGGTAAGAGAAATCCAAGAACACATTTGAGGACGTGGAATGACTTCTTGTAAAATCTGTTTGGGAAGTAGCAAATCCTTATAATCTTCATGTTTTAAAGTGTAATGGATTATCTCTAAGGGGTTGATAGAGATATTTAGACATATCTGGTTTGCAGATAGTAATTTTAATTTACTTCATGGAAATCAAGTGAATAAAAGGCAGCATAGGTCATGGTATTTTGATATTTTATTCTCATATTTAAATAAAAAGTTTACTTGAGTGGTTGAAGACATTTGCATGAAATTGCTCCTGGTGCAATAATTGATATTTATAACTCTCTCCACAACTGTTATGTTGCATTTTTTTCTTTTCTTGGCACCTCCTTTAGAAATGTCCTGAAGTCTCATCCCCCACCCCATTTCGGTTATAGAACTTTTTACATAATATTAATGTAAAGATGTTTGTGTTAATGTTTATAAATTACAATTGTAAATAAACCAATACAGTTTATGCAAAACTTTGTTCTTAATGACAGTCTCTTTTTCTTCCTTCCCCCATTTGTAAATCTTTATAGGTACCAAAAAAATTAGAAAGTCAAGGGCTATTCTTTCAGTGGAATTTAAATGTTCAAATTTCAGGTTTGAAAGTACAGTAAACCCTCAATTTTACAGAACTCAATTTAACGGACTTTGGATTTTATTTATTTACTAGAGGCCCAGTGCACGGATTCATGCACCGCTGGGGTCCCTCAACCTGGCCTGCGCCCTCTTGCAATCCGGGACCCCTCGGGGGATGTCGGACTGCCGGTTTCTGCCCGATCCCTGAAGTGGCAGGCGTCTGGGGAGGACCCCAAGCCCTGGCTGGGTGCCACACCAGTCCTGCTCATCTTGACCCCACTGCGCCTGCTGCTGCTACCTGCTCAGCACTGCCGCGGAGGCGGGAGAGGCTCACACCACCGCAGCTGCACTTGCCAGCCATGAGCCCGGCATCTGGTGCCCGTCAGCTGAACAGCTCTCCCACTGTTAAAGCACACTGACCACCAGGGAGCATCTCCTGCATTAAGCATCTGCCCCCTGGTGGTCAGTGCACATCATAGTGACCAGTTGTTTGGTCGCTTAAGCTTTTATATATAGATTTTTTTTGTTAACCCTCATCTGAGGATATTTTTCCTTTGATTTTTAGGGGGCGTGAAACAACAGAGAGAAACATTGATGTGAAAGAAACACATCGATTGGTTGCCTTCTGCATGCGCCCTGATCAGGGGAGGAGCCTGCAACCAAGGTACTTGCCCTTGACCGGAATGAAACCTGGTACCCTTTGGTCCGCAGGTCAGTGTTCTATCCACTGAGCCAAACTGGCTAGGGCCGGACTTCAGATTTTAATGGACAAAATTTCTGGTACATATGTCATCTGAAAATTAACTCCCTGTTAATTTTAATACATTTTTAACCCAAGATTTACTTATAATTAAATTAGCAGCTTATTTTTTTTCATTATTTGCTGTTACTTTAAAAAAATTTTAGCGAATAGGCCATATGTTGGAAAAAACATTGTAGTAATTTCTCCAACATAAATATTGCATATCTACAACTATAGTCTATGTATTCAAATCCGAGAGTCACTGCTCATAAACAATGCTCAGGGAGTGTTAGCACGTGATCACCCCTTAAGGAGCCTTAATTAGTTCTGTTGTCTGTGGTGTGGCTCCACAGCAGTTTTAACACACATTAAGCCACGCCCCTGCAGTGTGCATTTGTTTACTCTCGGTGACTGGTGAATGCACTCATTTACTAGGCCTAATCAGTATAAATTTAAAATTACAGTAATACATATAGAAAACTTACCTGTGAGTTTAAACTTTTCATACATACATAATTACACAAACGTCTACATAAGTAAAAACAGGTAGACTTAATTTTTCAATTTTTTAGCACACACATTCGGAAAACCTACTTTACTAGAGGTCCAGTGCATGAATTCATGCAAGGGTGGGGTCCAGCTGGCCCGGCCCCAATCGGGGTGGATCAGGGCTGGACCTGTTGGGAGGAGACAATGGCGGGAGGTTGGCCAGCTAGCCCACCCTGATCAGGTCCTGATCAGAGCCAGGCCTGCTGGAAGGAGGGGCCGCGGGCAATTGGCCAATGGGCTCCCTCCCCCTGATTGGGGTTGGGAGGCCAATTGAGGGTGGGGCCAGCTATGGGGAGGGGCTGTGGGCAGTGGGCCATCCGGCCCCACCCCCAAACGGGGTGGGGGTTGCCAATCAGGGGCCAGAGGCCTGGGGGAGGGGCCATGGGTGGTTGGCTGGCCGGTTCCACCCCTGATCAGGGAGGGGTCAGGGGTGCGGTGGGGCTGGCCAGGGGGAGGGGCTGTGGGCTGATCT
>NW_005355263.1:326091-330761 GCF_000412655.1 Myotis brandtii | reverse complement strand
CGCTCCAAAGGACGTGAGCGCATCAGAGGGGATGTGTGCACATCCTGTGGGGGTGTTAGGCATGCCGGGGTTGATGGAAGTGCGGTGGAGAGGCGGGGGGAACTTGTGCACGGAAGGCTGACAGTGTGCTGGGGGATGTTCGCACGATAGGGGGGTTGTGCACACCAGAGGCCTCTGGCTTTGCAGATCTGCAAACCCCCGTGGTGCAATCAGGAGGATGTCAGTCTGGCCCGCCACGGTGGCTGTCCCTGTGATCCTGCACCTTCTGGGCCAGGAGGCGGTACTTGCGCAGCCACTCCTGAGTGCTGATGGCCTGCAGGTGCTACTTTAGCTCAGCCTGCAGGCTCAGCTTGGCACGCTCACAGCTGCCACCACAGCCATGTGGGGAGTACAGGCCGCCCTCCACTGGCCTGCCTCCCCTGTCCAGAGGCTCTCTGCACTGCTCACCTGCCCAGCGTGACTGGGGCTGGGCGAAAGCCAAGCGTCCTGCCCTGGCCAACCCCCGGAGATCCGCCCTTGTGCAAGCTGCCGCCCGGTGGGCAGGGTCACGGATCTGTGTACCCGGAACCCGGGTAGCCTCCCGCGCTGCCGCCCCTCCTGGCAGGGTCATGGATCCGGTCCTGGGACCGTGGACAACCTCAAGCACAGCCCCCCACCCGGTAGGGTCACGGATCTGGGTCACGGATCTGGGTCCCGGGACGCGGACAGCCTCCCTCGGTGCCCCCAGCGCGCCAGGACATGGATCCGGGTCCCAGACTGTGGACAGCCTCAAGCGCTGGCCCCCACCCAGCAGGGTCACAGATCCGGGTCCCGGGACCACGGATAGCCTCAAGCACTGCCCACCACCTGGCAGAGTCACAGATCCGGGGCCCAGACCGCCTCAAGCACTGCCCTCCGCCTGGCAGGGTCACGGATCTGGGTCCCGGGACAGTGGACAGCCTCAAGCGCTGCCCCCCGCCCGGCAGGGTCATGGATCCGGGTCCCGGGACCGCAGACAGCCTCCTGTGGTGCCCCCGCCCGGCAGGGTCACAGATCCAGGTCCCAGGACACGGACAGCCTCAAGCGCTGTCCCCCGCCCCGGCAGGGTCACGGATCCGGGTCCCGGGACCGCGGACAGCCTCAAGCACTGTCCCCCGCCCGGCAGGGTCACGGATCCAGGTTCCGCAGGTCGCGGGCAGCCTCAAGCCCTGCCTCCCGCCTTCAGTATGCAAACTAGCCGCCATCTTGTTGGCAGTTAATTTGCATATCACACTGACTAGCCCATGGGAAGCGTATCGGAGGTACAGTTAATTACCCTATTTGTCTATTATTAGATAGGATTATATAATGGACTTTCTGCTTTAATGAACACCCTTTTCCCCAAATTACTCCATTACATTGAAGTTTTGTTATTTCTGTTCATCTAGATGGGGACTGGGGAAGAGATAATTTAATACTAATGACATTAAATTCCATGTAGTAAATTTAACTTCAGCTTGTTATCACCACAGTTACTAGTCATAAATATTAAGTGATACATTTCACTGATTTAGGCACTTATATAGTTCATTCTCCCTTCACTGGCTCACTGCAGAATGAATTCACTCGGAGATATTCAACTCGCAGGGACTCTCAGGATTGTAGAGGCTGCAACGTTATGAGGTATTATTTCTGTATTTTCCAGTTGAGAAAACCAAGGTTCAAAGAAATTGAGTGAGTGAAAAGGGATAGTTATTCACCCTTAACCTATTTCCTGGGAATTGCTATTACTTATTAAGGTATAAAATGAATTCTATACATAGATTTGATGCCACTTGTCCATAATTAATAAAACATATTTTCTAGTAGGATGATAAATTTGTACTGATATACTTAACCATTTTTACAATTGGTATGTTTCACACAGAACCTTTCACTCCTTAGCATATTCTAGTGTACTGACCTAACCCAACCAGCCATAGATTGGCAGCTGTGTGGTGATTTTTTTTAAATTGACAGTTTGACTTGGGGGAAACCCAACTGCATAAGTTGAATGTGATGAAAGTAATAGCTCATCTTCACCATTAACATCTTTTTGGGGGCAACGGGGATGTTTGTTTTTGTTTTTTAGTTT
Organism: Myotis brandtii; assembly: GCF_000412655.1. Taxonomy (NCBI): domain Eukaryota; kingdom Metazoa; phylum Chordata; class Mammalia; order Chiroptera; family Vespertilionidae; genus Myotis; species Myotis brandtii. Next base: position 328,669 of record NW_005355263.1, on the reverse strand, counting down.
TATATTTCAATTACAGTTTACATTCAGTATTTTGTATTAGTTTCAAGTATATAGCACAGTGATTAGACAATCATGTTGAACTTTAAAAATATAACATCTTTATTAAAATATAGTTCACATACCATAAAATTCAACTTTTTAAAAGTCTGCAATTCAGTGGCTTTTAGTTTTTTTTTTACAGAGTTGTGCAACCATCACCGTTTAATTCCAGAACATTTTATAACACCAAAAAAGAAATCCCATACACATCAGCAGTCACTCCCCTTTCCCCACTCCTGCCCATGGCAACCACTAATTTACTTTCAGTCTCTCTGGATTTGCATATTCTGGACATTTCATGATAAAAGGGGATTACACAAGTGGCTTTTGAGTTTGGCTTCTTTCACTTAGCATGTTTTAAAGTTTCATTGATGGTATAGCACAAACCACAATTTCATTTGTATGGCTGAATACTATTCCATTATATGGATATTTTCACATTTATTTATGTATTCATTACTTGATGGGCATTTGGTTTGGCTCTATTTTTTGACTATTATAAGTATTGTTGCTTTGAACATTCATGTGTAACTTTTTATGCTGACATGTTTTCAGTTCTTTTGGATAGCTTCCTTGGAGTGGCATTACTCTGTCACATGGCAGTTCTACACTTCAAGTTATGAGGAACTCCTGTTTTCCAGAGGGGCTTTACCATTGACCACATGTGAGTGCTGTAATTTCTCTACTTCCACACCAACACTGTTTTTGTCCATCTTTTTTATTATAGCACCCTAGGATGTGAAGTAGTATCTGTGGATTTCATGTGCATTTTCCTAAAAACTGATGTTGAGTATCTTTTCATGGGCTTATTAGCCATTTGTATATCTTTGGAGAAACTGTTGATTCAGATTCCTTGCCCATTTTTTAATTGTTTTGTCTTTTTCTTGTTGAGTAGTAAGAGTTCTTTACATATTCTCAATACAAGTATCTTATCAGATATATGATTTGCTAACATTTCCTCCCATTCTGTGGGTTGTCTTTCCACATTCTTGCTGGTGTCCTCTGAACCATAAAAATTTTTAGGTTTGCCCCTGTTTGGCTCAGTGGATAGAGCGTCGGCCTGCGGACTCAAGGGTCCCAGATTCGATTCCAGTCAAGGGCATGTATGGTTGCGGGCACATCCCCAGTAGGGGGCGTGCAGGAGGCAGCTGATTGATGTTTGTCTCTCAGTGTTTCTAACTCTCTATTTCTCTCCCTTCCTCTCTGTAAAAAATCAATAAAATATATTTTAAAAAAAATTTTAGGTTTGGTGATGTTCAGCTTATTAATTTTTTTTATTTTATTACTTGGTGCTTCTGAGGTCATATCTAAGCCACCAGTTGCCTAATTAAAAGTAATGAAGGTTTACACCTATGTGGTCTTCTAAGAGTTTTATAGTTTTAATTTTTTCAATTAGATCACATTCATTTTTTTAAAATATATTTTATTGATTTTTTTACAGAGAGGAAGGGAGAGGGATAGAGAGTTAGAAACATCGATGAGAGAGAAACATTGATCAGCTGCCTCCTGCACACCCCCTACTGGGGATGTGCCTGCAACCAAGGTACATGCCCTTGACCGGAATCGAACCTGGGACTCTTCAGTCCCCAGGCCGACGCTCTATCCAGTGAGCCAAACCGGCTAGGGCGATCACATTCATTTTTTACTTAGTTTTTGTATATGATGTGAGGTAGGGTCCAACTTCATTCTTTTGCATGTGGATATCAAGTCATCCCAGCATTATCTGTTGAACAGTTATTTTTTTCACATTGAATAGTCTGGCACCCTTTTTGGGAATCATTTGACATAACTGTGGGGTTTTATTTCTGTACTCATTTCTATTCCATTGGTCTATAAATCTGTTCTTATGCCAGGACCACACTGTGTTGATCACATAGCTCTATACTAACTGAAATTGAGAAGTGTAGCCCTCCAACTTTGATCCTTTCCAAGATATTTTCTGAATTTCTTGTCTCAGTCCTTTGAATTTCCATATGAATTTTTAGATTAGTTTATCAGTTTCTGCAGTAAAAGTAGCTAGGATTTTGATGGGGATTATATTGAATCTGTAAATCAATTTGGAGAGTATTGCCATTTTAATACTATTTATTGCCTTCCAGGTTATGAACCTAGGATGTCTTTCAATTAATTGGTTTGGGTCTTTAATTTATTTCAATTATGTTTTGTAGTTTATGAGTGTATAATTCTTATAATTTTATTAAATACATTCATAAATGTTTTATTCCTTTTGCTACTATTATAAATTGAAAATTTTCTTAATTTCATTTTCAGATTGTTAATTGCTAGTGTAGAGAAATATAATTGATATTTGGAGCTTGTATCCTCCAATATTTCTTAAATTTTTATTAGTTTTTACAGGTTTTCTAATGTGGATTCATTAAGATTTTTTACATCTAGAATCCTATCGTCTAAGAACAGAGATAGTTTACTTCTTTCTTTTTATTTTTTAATTTTTAAAAAATATATTTTTATTGATTTCAAGAGGAAGAGGAGAGGGAGAGAGAGATAGAAACATCAATGATGAGAGAGAATCATTGAT
>NW_005355263.1:317322-325893 GCF_000412655.1 Myotis brandtii | reverse complement strand
CTCTCTCTCTCTCTCTCTCTCTCTCTCTCTCTCTCTCTCGTCACACTAATCCCATCTACATTGCAAGATACATGTTCAACATACAGAAGAGGGCCCTATCCTCTATCTTTAACCCTAATTCCTTCTACAACCCACTCTCCATATTGCCACCACATTGGTGGTTATGGCTTCAACATATGAATTTTAGCGGGGGGTGGGGGGGCATAAACATTTCCTATAACAATGTTTTTATCATGAAGGGTCTTGGATTTTGTCATACTTTTTTGTTGTTGCATCTATTGAGATGGTATTATGGTTTTTCTCCTTTATCAATAAGGTTTATTACATTGATAGGTTTTCATATGTTAAACCAATCTTCTATTTCTGGGATAAATCCTGGTTGGTCGCAGTATATAATCCTTTTTGTGTGTTGCTGGGATATTTTGCTGATATTGTATTGAGGTTCTTTACATCTGTGTTCATAAAGGTTATTGGTTTTTAGTTTTCTTGTGATGTCTTTTGCTCTGGTAGAAAGGTATTATAGGCCTCACAGAATGACAGGCCTCTTTTTTTTTTTTTTTTTTTGAAGGCCTTATCGAGGAACTTAGTTCATGATTTTAAAATATACACTTTGTAGACTAGGAATAGACGGGAACTTCATTAGCCTGATAAAGAGTGTCATCAGAAAGCCTACAGCTAGCAACAGGCTAATGCTTTCCCTCAAAGATTGGTAACAATGATGTCTATTTTATTTCTTTTAAAATATATATTTTTTTATTGATTGCAGAGAAGAAGGGAGAGGGAAAGAGAGATTCTAAAATCAATGATGAGAGAATCATTGATTGGCTGCCTCCTGCATGCCCCCCACTGGGGATCGAGCTTGCAACCTGGGGATGTGCCCTCAACAGGAATCGAACCTGGGACCCTGCAGTCTGCAGGCTGACGCTCTATCCACTGAGCCAAATCAGCTAGGGCGATGATGTCTATTTTCATTCTTACTCTTCAGCATTGTCCTAGAAGTCCTACAGTGCAATAGACAAGGGAAAGAAAAGACCTACAGATTAGAAAGAAAGAAATAAAATTATCCTTGTTCACAGATAACTTTACTGTCTGAATGATTTTAGTAAGATTGCAAGATACATGTTCAACATACAGAAGTCATCCATATATCTATATATCAGCAGTGAACAATTGGAAACCATAAGCTTTAAAAAAAATACCATCTACAAGCTTGCCCCTTATAGTGCGGCAGACAGCACATGTCTCATAAAAACACCATTAGTAGTTCAAAACATGAAATATCTATGTACAAATCTAACAAAACATGCAGGATCTGTATACTGAATTCTACAAAATACTTATGGAAAAAAATTGAAGACCTAAGTAAATGGAGAACATACTGTGTTCATGGATTGGGATAGCATATCAGTTCTCCCCAGTTGAACTATAGATGTACTTTAATTCCAATCAAAATCCCAGGAAGAGCCCTACCCGGTTTGGCTCAATGGATAGAGCCTCGGCCTGTGGACCAAAAGTTCCCAGGTTCGATTCCAGTCAAAGGCAAATACTTTGGTTGCAGGCTCCTCCCTGGCCCTGGCCCTGGTGGGGACTCATACAGGAGGCAACCAATTGGTATGTTTTTCTCTATCTTTCACTCTCTCTAAAAGTCAATGGGGAAAAATCCTCAGGTAAAGATTAACAAAATCCTAGCAAAATTTTTTTTAAAACATAGACAAGCTGATTCTAAAATTCACATGGAAAGGCAAAGGAACAAAACAGCCAAAACAATTTTGAAACGTTAAAGAGGACTCACACTAACTAATTTTATTATTTACTGTAAAGCTTCAATAATCAAGACACATGTTGGTGAAAAGGAGAAACCTATTGATGCACAAAACACATAGTTCAGAAACAGGCCTACAAAAATGATGGGCTTTTGGGGCAAAGCTTCAAAGGCAATTCATTTGAGAAAGGATAGTCATTTTAACATGTGGTGTTGAAGAATTGGATCTTCATTTACAAAGAAACAAATCTCAGCCTGTATTTCATACCTTATACAAAAATTAACTCAAAATGGACTAACTGTAAAATTTAAACTAATAGATGAATGTGAGAAAATTTTCATGACCGTGGGTTGGACCAAGATTTTGTAGATAATATAAAAAGTATAATCCATTAAATTTTATTTTATTTATTATTATTATTATTTTTTAATCCTCACCCGAGAATATTTTTTCATTGATTTTCTTTTTTTTTCCCTCCATTGATTTTTAGGGAGAGTGTAAGAGAGAAGGAAAGACAAAGAGAAACATCAATGTGAGAGAAACACATCGATTGGTTGCCTCCTGCATGGGCGCCAACCAGGGCCTGGGCCGGGGAGGATCCTGCAACCAAGGTATGTGCCCTTGACCGGAATCAAACCCAGGACCCTTTGGTCCACAGGCTGATGCTCTATCTGCTGAGCCAAACCAGCTAGGGCATCCATTAAATTTTAAAAATAAATTTGACTATTAAAATTAAAACATTTTAGTTCTAGCACGTTTGCTCAGTGGTTAGAGAGTTAGCCCTCAGACTGAAGGGTTACAGGTTCGATTCTGGTCAAGGGCATGTACCTCAGTTGCAGGCTTGATCCCCGCCCTAATCGGGGTGCATGCAGGAGGCAACCAATTGATATGTCTCTCTCATACTGATTTTTTTTCTCTCTCTTTCCCTCCCTTTCATTCTCCCTAAAAATTAATGAAAAAAATATCCTTGGTGAGGATTAACAAAAAAAAAAACACCCCTGAAATCATTTTGTTTTTTTCTCTCTCTTTCCCTCCCTTTCATTCTCCCTAAAATTTAATGAAAAAAAATATCCTTGGTGAGGATTAACAAAAAAAACAACAACCCGAAAACATTTTGTTCTGCAAAAGGCTGTCAATAAAATAGAAGGACAAGCTATGTACTGGGGAAGAAAATACTTGCAAAACTTATCCAACAAAGGACTTGTGCTGAGAATATATTAAGACTTTCAAAACTTAACAATAAGAAAACAGCCCAATTAAAAAAATGGGCAAAAGATTTGAACAAGTTCTTCAAAATAGATATGTGGATGGCATATATGTTCATAAAATTCAACATTATTAGTTATGGGGGAAATGCAAGTCAAAACCACAACAATACCACTACACACCTAATTAGAGTAGCTGAAATTGAAAAAAAAAAAAAAGGCTGACAATACCAAGTGCTAGTGAGGATGTGGAGCAACTAGAACATTTATACATTGCTTGTGGGAATGCAAAATGATACAGCCACTCTAGGCAAGTTTGGCAGTTTCTTATAAGATAAACATACATTTATCATATAAACCAGGAATCTCATTCCAAGGTATTTACCCTAGAGAAATGAAAACATGTTCACACAAAAACTTCGACAAGAATGTTTATAGAAACTTGCTCAAAGCTGGGAACAACCCAAATGTTCTTCAGTAGGTTAACAGATAAACAGATGAGTACATCCACCCAGTGTAATGATGCTTAGCAATGAAAAGGAATAACTATTGATAGACATAACAACATGGATGAATCTCAAAGGCAGAATGCCATGTGAAAAAAAGCACTCTCAAAATACATACTGTATGATTATATTACATTCTGGAAAAGGAAAAATAGGGACATAACTGATCAGTGGTTGCCAGGGTGAGGGAAGGGTTTGATTATCAAGGGCAGAACAAGGGAATGTGCAGGGTGCTGGAACTGTTCTGAATCCTGATTGTGGGGTGGTTATACAAAACTATAATGTGTTAAAACTCAGAACTATATCAAAAAGGTAGGAAATGAAAATTTTAAAAATTATTAGCTCATAGGTTAATTCAATAGATTCTATTTGCAAAATGCAACATTTATGATTGTGTTTTCTTAGAATTTGCACATTGCTTTCAACTAACTTTGAAGAGGCAAAGTAAAGAAATTTAGATGAAATGAATTTTTATGAGTGTGAAGTATCTATAAGTCTCTTAGTGCTTACATCTGTGTCTGAGCTGTCGTGATGGTCATCCTTTATTTGCTGAACAAATGAACGAAAACAATGGGGGGTGGTTTGCAAACTGGTTGCTTAAGGCTGAATATGAAATTTTGTGTGGCCCACCCAATTTTTGATATGTGAACTAAGTGATAGCACTTAAAAATGTGGGGATTTGGAGAACAAAGATGGCGGTGTAGGTAAACAAAGGTACTCACCATTTCCCACAACCACATCAAAATTACAACTAAAATACAGAACAACCATCATTGAGAATCACCTAAAAGCTGGCTGAATGGAAGTCCTACAACTAGAGAAGTAAAGAAGAAAGCACATCGAGACTGGTAGGAGGGGCAGAGGCACAGAACGGGCTGGTCCAACACCCATGTGCTGCATGTTTTTTAATTGTGAGGAGATAGTTCCTGCAGAGTCCCCTCCATCCCCCCCACCATGAGGAGCAAGGGGTCCAAGCCCTACACCAGCCCCCCAGTCCAGGGGTCCAAAGCTGGGAAGAGAAGTCCCCATAACTACAGGCTGTAAACACCAGTGGGGATTGGGGCTGAGTGACACAGAGACTGCTGGAGTCCCAGGAATTCCTCTTAAAGGGCCAGTGCATGAACTTACATGGTCTCACTTCCTCTGAGCTCCAGCACTTAGTGGCAGCTTGGGGGATCCAGGGGCACATGGGGAGGAACTAGACTGTCTGACATCAGGGCAGGATCTCAGTGGCAGCTTTCTCCCAGACAGGGGTGCTTGCAGAGCTCATTGCTCCTATTCTGGGACCTCCCCCATCACAGAACTGACTGGCAGCTATATCTGAGTCTCCATCAGCCTGGCCCACACTGTTGGCTCCATCTTGATGATTCTGTGAGACCCTGCCCCATCCAACTTGCAGCCCCACCAAAGCTGTTTGCAGTTGCTTTTCCATGTGAATGGCCTGTCCTGGCTCAGGCTTCAGACTTTGCTAAAATCTCTTAAACAAGCAGCAGCTGGAGTTGGTGTGCCCCACACCTATCAATAAAAGGCCCAAGACCTGGCACTAGCCCCAAGCTGCCTTACTTCACAGCTGGGCCTCACCTGGGCACTTCCTAGCCCAATACAAGTAGCAGCCATCTGCAGATTTCTCTGTAGTTCCTGCTGGGTGGCCCCAAGCAGGCTGACTGCACCTCCTAGGAGGCCCCAGAGCCAGTGCACCCAGTGGACAGCTTCAGACCATAGCAGATTACAACTCTACACACCCACAAGTGACACACTCAAGAGGCAGACTCAGAGCACCAAAGCTCAATTGAAGCAATCATTCTCCATAGGAGTGTCTCCTGCACAGCAGGTCTATCATTGTAGACACAGCTGGTCCTCACAGCCAATTGGTTTGGAGGTCAATTCCTCCCAGTGACGCCAACAGCAAACAAGGCTCAACTAGAACAAGACTGTGCACACAGCCCACACAGGGGCACACCTAGAGTGCCCAGCTGAGTGACTGGGGAGACTGAGCCACTGGGCCCTACAGGACACCTACTACACATGGCCACACTACCAATTCCAGGAGACATAGCAGCTCTACCTAATACATAGAAACAAAAATGGGAAAGCAGCCAAAATGCGGAGACGAAGAAACATGTTACATGGGAAAGCAGCCAAAATGCGGAGACAAAGAAACATGTGCAAATCAAAGAAATGGAAGCAAGCAAACTACTGGATACAGAGTTCAAAACAATATTTATAAGGTTACTCAAGGACCTTCATGAGAGCTTCAAGGGACTTAATGAAAGCTTCAAGGAAATTAATGAGAGTGTCAAGGGACTTAGTGAGACTTTTAAAAAAATTCTTGAATAAAGTATTATATATAGAATTATGTGTCTTTTTTTTACCCCATTGACCACTCCCAGGCCACCCCCAACCCCCAGCACATTACCTCACCCCGGTAGTGTCTGTGTCCATTGGTTATGTTTATATGCATGCATACAAGTCCTTTGGTTGATCTCTTACGACCACTCCCCTCCCCTGCCTTCCCTCTGAAGTTTGACAGTCTGTTCCATGCTTCTCTGTCTCTGTATCTATTTTTATTAATCAGTTATGTTGTTCATTATATTCCACAAATGAGATCCTGTGATATTTATCTTTCTCTGACTGGCTTATTTCACTTAGCATAATGCTCTCCATGTCCATCCATGCTGTTGCAATTGGTAAGAGTTCTTTCTTTTTTACAGCAGTATAGTATTCCATTGTGTAGATGTACCACTGTTTTTTAATCCACTCATCTGCTGATGGGCACTTAGGCTATTTCCAAATCTCAGCGATTGTAAATTGTGCTGCTATGAACATAGGGGTGCATATATCCTTTCTGATTGGTGTTTCTGTTTTCTTGGAATATATTCCTAGAAGTGGGATTACTGAGTCAAATGGGAGTTTTTTATTTTTTGAGGAAACCCCATACTGTTTTCTATAATGGCTGCACCAGTTTACATTCGCATCAGCAGTTTTCTCCACATCCTCGCCAGTACTTGTGGTTTGTTGATTTGTTGATGATCACCATTCGGACAGGTGTGAAGTGATGCCTCATTGTCGTTTTGATTTGCATTGCTCAGATGATTAGTGACTTTGAGCATGTTTTCAGTCTCTTGGCCCTAGAAGTGGGATTACTGAGTCAAATGGGAGTTTTTTATTTTTTGAGGAAACCCCATACTGTTTTCTACAATGGCTGCAGCAGTTTACATTCGCATCAGCAGTTTTCTCCACATCCTCGCCAGTACTTGTGGTTTGTTCATTTGTTGATGATCACCATTCTGACAGGTGTGAAGTGATGCCTCATTGTCGTTTTGATTTGCATTGCTCAGATGATTAGTGACTTTGAGCATGTTTTCATATGTCTCTTGGCCTTCTGTATGTCCACTTTCAAAAAGTGTCTATTTAGGTCTTTTGCCCATTTTTTATTAGATTTTTAAACTTCTTTTTGTTAAGATGTATGAGTTCCCTATAAATTTTGGAGATTAAACCCTTAATGGATATAACATTGGCAAATATGTTCTCCCATGCAGTGGGCTTTCTTGTTGTTCTGTTGATGGTTTCTTTTGCAGTGCAGAAGCTTTTTATTTTGATGTAGTCCCATTTGTTTATTTTCTCCTTATTTTCCATTACTCTAGGAGCTGTATCATTAAAAATATTGCTGCAACATATGTCTGATATTTTGCTGCCTATGGAGTCTTCTAAGATTTTCATGGTTTCCCGTCTTACATTTAAGTCTTTTATCCATTTTAAGTTTATTTTTGTGTATGGTGTAAGTTGGTGGTCTAGTTTCATTGTTTTTTTTTGCATGTATCTTCCCATTTTTCCAACACCATTTATTGTAGACACTGTCTTGACTCCATTGTATGCTCTTGTCTCCTTTGTCAAATATTAATTGAGCATAGTGGTGTGGGCATCCCTGTTTTGTTCCTGTTCTTAGGGGATATGGTTTTAGTTTTTGCCCATTGAGTATGATGTTGGCTGTGGGTTTGTTGTATAAGGCTTTTATTATGTTGAGGTATGTATGATCTCTTTATTCCCACTTTGCTGAGACTTTTTATCAAGAAAGCTGTTGGATTTTGTCCAATGCTTTTTCTGCATCAACTGATATGACTATGTGATTTTTGTCTCTCAATTTGTTTATGTGATGTTTATTGTATCATGTTTATTGATTTGTGGATGTTGTACCATTCTTGCTTACCCAGAATAAATCTCACTGGATCATGGTGTATGATTTTTCTGATGTAATGCTGGATCTGATTTGCTGGGATTTTGTTGAGGATTTTAGCATCTATGTTCATCAGAGATATTGGTCTGTAATTCTCTTTGTAGTGTCTATCTGGCTTTGGGATTGGGGTAATGCTGGCTTCATAGAATGAGCTTGGAAGTGTTCCTTCCTCTTGAATTGTTTGGAATAGTTTGAGGAGGATAGGTTTTAGTTCTTCTTTGGCACCAAGCCTGGAGGCTTCTCTGCTCTGGCCACAGCAGAGAAGGCAAGCCTTGAGGCTTCTCCACTCCAACCGCAGCAGAGAAGCCAAGCCTCTTCAGTCTTCAGTCGTCTTCAGTCTTCGCTTGGGCGGAGCCTTCAGTCTTCGCTCTGCGCCTGCATATACAAATTAATCGCCATCTTTGTTGGGTTAATTTGCATACACATCCTGATTGGCTGGTGGGTGTAATGGAGTGACATCACTTTGCATGTTTCTCTTTTATTAGTGTAGATATCCCAAGAAACTAGAAACACCAATCAGAAAGGATATATGCACCCCTATGTTCATAGCAGCACAATTTACAATAGCTAAGATTTGGAAACAGCCCATCAGATGAGTAGATTAAATAACTGTGGTACATCTACACATGGAATACTACCCTGCTCTAAAAAGGAAGGAATTCTTACCATTTGCAACAGCATGGATGGACCTGGAGAGCATTATGCTAAGTGAAATAAGTCAGTTGGTGAAAGATAAATATCACATGATCTCACTCATTTGTGGAATATAATGAACAACATAAACTGATGAACAAAAACAGATCCAGAGACAGAGAAGCATTGATCAGACTGTCAAACCTCAGAGGGAAGGCAGGGGAGGGTTG
>NW_005355263.1:296854-316334 GCF_000412655.1 Myotis brandtii | reverse complement strand
AGTGCCTGGAGGTGGGTCCCAGAGCCGCGTGCGCGGGAGGGCGGGCGCTCCGGTAACGCGGGTCCCGCCCCTTCCGAGACCACCTTTCCAGCGACGCCCTCGGTAGTTGAGGTGACTGACAGCTCCAGTGTGAGCCTCTGCCCCTGGAATTCCTGGAGACTCTGAGGCTTTGCAGCAGGGGCCGGATCACAAGCGATTGCTCTCACCCGCTTAACCTGAGACTGATTTTTGAACTTGAGTTTTGAGCCCGGTCACGTGACACTGGAGCACCTGTTTTCTTGGATTTGGGCTTGAGATAGGTCTGGATCATGTGCTCCACGTTGCACCCGCCCCCCTCTCCTGAGCCAACAATTGGGCAAGTAGTTGCTGCATCTGGACATTGAGCTTAGAGGTTGGGTATTGCATGTTAGTTCCACAGCCCCATGCCGGGTCGACCCGGGGTTGAGTTTGCCCCCAGGCCTGTGCCAGATTTCTTGACACGGGGCAGTGCGGTGCTCTGGACTCAGCCTGGAGACCTGGAGTCTTACAGTCGTGGCTCAGTCAGTAGCTTCGCCTGTCAACGGGTCATCTAATCTCTCTGGACCTCAGCTCCATGACCTGTAAAATGGACACACGTGCCCCTACGTGGGAGTCTTGTGAGGCTCCCGTGAGACGATAAGGTGTGGAAGTGCTCTTTGTTTTTTACTTCAACCTAGAGTGCAAGTTGGTGGCTGAACGATTGTTCGGGATCGTCATATGGGAGCCCTTTCATACACCTCCCTCTGGATGTGACTGCATCGCTGCAGAGGCGGGCATGACAGCTGATGGACTTGAGAGCTGTGCTTCTTAGTGGTGGCTGTCTGACTTCCTTGAGTTTTTTCAGATCATATGACAACCCCCCCCCGCCCCCCCAAAAAAAACAAACAAGGTGCCCATCTTGCTTTACTGCTCCAGGTTTGGGCTTGGATTGTTACTCTGCCACTGTTCACTGACTGCAACTTTTCTCTCTGCAAGCTTCTTGTTTCCTTATTTACAAAGTGTTTTATGTTCCCATGTTGGCATTTGCACTTATGTATATTTTTTTCCCTGGGTAAGTCCTTTCGTTGTTAGACTACGATGACTGTTAGGGCAGCCAGGGACCTACAAAATCATTGTATTTGTATTTTACAGCTGAGGTAACTAGTACTCCCCAATCAATGGTGAATTGCCCTGCTGCAGTCCCCTCTGTGGATGGGCGATTTGCAGAATGCAGGCAATCCCAAGCCTGATTCAGGAGCTGCCTCTCTGGGTGGGATGGGGGAGAGGGAAGCCAGTAATAGCTGTGCGGACTTCACCCCCCGCCCCAAAATCATTGTATTTGTATTTTACAGCTGAGGTAACTAGTACTCCCCAATCAATGGTGAATTGCCCTGCTGCAGTCCCCTCTGTGGATGGGCGATTTGCAGAATGCAGGCAATCCCAAGCCTGATTCAGGAGCTGCCTCTCTGGGTGGGATGGGGGAGAGGGAAGCCAGTAATAGCTGTGCGGACTTCACTCCCCGCCCCCACCCCTATCCCCCAGTCCTCCTCTGAAGCAGAGACAAGCCCAGCTTCTGAGGTACAGTGGAGACCTGTAGTGGGTTGTGTGATGTTCTGGTAATGTTCTCAACATATTTGCTTGTCCCAAAGTAATCCCAACTTTTGTTCCCTATTTTAGTTTCCTTTGTTTTCATCCAGATTCTGAAACTGTTTAACAAGCTGCATTCAGGATTAAATTTAGCTCTTCTCACTTTATAAACCAAGGAATTCGACGTCTGCATTTTCCTTTCAGGGTTAACTGTGAGCCAGACAGGCCTTCATCAAAGGCCAGGTCTGTCAGCCCTGCCTCTTCTGAGGACATTTGCACAGGTTCAGGAGACACCCAGAGTGCGCGCTCTCTCGTGGTGGGGTTTTCACACCGTAGAGCAGGGGTGGGTAGGGAAGCTAGGGCAGGGCATTACTGCTAATTCCTGAACTAGCAGCCTCACCTCAGACCATGAGCAAAAACTGTGTATCAGTCAGGGTCCACATAGGACACAGAAACCACACCAGTCACTTGAACAGGGACAGTTTTATATAAAGAATTATTAACCAGGAAAAGGTGATTACTATAAGAGCTGAAAGAACTCTAAAGAATATAGGAAAGCAAATGTATGGTGTAGCTACCACCTCACGGAAGGAATAAGCCAGACCTCCTTTCCCTAAGGCTGACCACAGATCTGTTGGCAGGGCTGGCTACATAATTTGTGGGGTCCAGTCCCCAGTAAAGGTGTGGAGCCTTGTTAAGATCGCAGGAAAAAGTGCTGTCAGCTTTTCCTTCTGAAGTGTCTCAACATCTCGTGGTGTTTTTTATTTGCTACTTAATGTTGCGGTCCCTTGGGCACAGGGATATTCATGGGGTGAGTACAGACCCTCACAAGTGTGCAGGAGCCCTGCCCTGTGATTGGGCACATCTGCAGCCCACCAGCCGCCACCCTCCCCCTCCTGCTAGCAGCTACACCTAGGCATTGAGTCCCAGCCCCTAATGGGGAACTTGAGACAGGTGTCTCCCCTTCCCATGGACCCACTGCTCCATTCCCAGTGTGATTTCACCTTCTGTACTGGAATGTCCTCAGTTACCCGGATAAGGGGTAGGCCGAAGCCCAAGATCACATAGTAAGGAATAGTTGTGTATTCAAACCTAGTTGTCTTCCTTCAAGCCCTGTTCTCATTTGTAAGTAAAAATCTGGCCCTGCCTACTTCACTTCAGGTTCTTGTGCTTGGCATGGGGCTCTGCCCATGGCAGTTGCTCTACCGAGGTTTCTCACCACCACCATTATTGAAATTTTGGACTGGGTAATTTGTTGTGAGGGACTGCCCTATACATTGTGGCATCTCTGACCTCTTCCTGTTAGATGCCAGTAGCACCCCACCAGTGTGACAATCCAGACCGTCTCCAGACACCGCCAGATGTCCTGGGAGGCGGAGTTGTCCTCGGGTGAGAACTGCTGCTCTGATTCAGCAGTCAGATCTTCTGACACTTGTTTTCTCTTCTTCTTCAGCTTTCCGCTTGGCCCTCATCCAACTTCAAGTTTCTTCCATCAAATCGGATAATCTCACTCGAGCTTGTGGCCTTGTCCGGAAGGCAGCCGCACAAGGAGCAAAAATTGTTTCCCTGCCAGTAAGTATGGAGGAGCCACCCCTTTCTGGGAACCGTGGGCCCCACAGAATAGTATCTGCTAGCTCTGGTTTTCCTCTTGTGTCCGGCGTCCAGCAAGGCCCTTTGGGGGCCAGGATTGTGTCATGTTTGTCTGAAAGGTGACCCTCGCAGGGGCCTCTGTGACTGGATGTGCCCATGTGGTTATAGGTCTTTAACGTGAGGATCACCTACTCTGCTCAGAACCCTAGCGGGCTGAAGGACTTACCTAAAGCTGAAATACTCCACCTCGGATATTTCCCTTTTTTCCTTACAGTATAATTCTTTTTTTTTTTTTAAATCCTCTCCCCAGGGTATGTTTTCTCTTGATAGTGAGAGAGAGAGAGAGAGAGAGAGAGAGAGAGAGAGAGAGAGAGGAGAATCATTGACTGGTTGCCTCCTATATGCACCCTGACTAGGAATGAACTTGCAACCTTTTGGTGTATTGGATGACGCTCCAGCCAACTGAGCCACCCAGCCAGGGCTCCTTGTATAATTCTTTATAGAACCAGGATGTATTTTAGAGCCAAACCTCCAACATTTAAAAAAAAAATTTTGAAAACTGAAACTATTAGAAATATTTAGGAAGCCTGTGGTGTCTTTCTAAATGTAGGATTCTGCATCTCTTTTCTAGGTGATTTCTTTTAAAACAACCAGCTGAAGGTTGCACCACATTTGCTTGTCATCAAGTAGGGGGTTAGCTCCAGAGAAGGATCCTGCGGGGTCAGTGGTGGAACTAATTCCAGACAGCCCCTCCTCCACTCTCTCCCTCCATGGGGAAGAGGCAGCCCTTTGAAAACCCTGCTTAGATTGACTGGAGAATTTTCAGGGCTGCCTTGTATAATGGGCTCCAGGCCATCACAGATATGGCCAGTGAGTAGGAACCTTTAACAGGGGAGCTTGAGATCTTAATCTTAATCCCATCTTCGTTACCACTCCAGTCCTGGGACTCACCTGTACTTGAACCCTAATCATGGCCTCTGGTTGGTTTGTGTTACCCGGCATTAGAGTTAAAGGCCAGGAGTGAAGCACTTGAATTCAGCTCTGCTTCTCTATCTGACATACGTCTTGTACAAGCTGGTAAGCTTGAGTTCCTTAGCACCGTGTGTGGTGCACAGGCAATCTCAATAAATGCAATGCGAATGAATTAGAGTCAAAGTCTAGTGGTTTTTGCTTTTCCTTTATCACAGAGCTGTGGCAGACAGACGTGTCCTGGGGAATGAGGTTCCGCAGGATCAGGATGATAGAGCTGAAAGGGAGCTTAAAAACAGTTCGTTTTACCGATGAGGAAATGTCTTAACGTCTGTGGCTTTCAAAGCTTCTGTATTTTTCCAATCCCAGGCTTTATTGCTTTACATAGTTAATATAATTTTGAGCCTATGGATTCATCCTAACGAAGTCCTGAGAGTAAGCCCGTTGCAGTGGGTCTAGGTGCCCTGGGAACATGCAGCTCTCCTGTAGACTCGAGGGAGAGGCTGTTCCCACCTTCTGCCAAGATGGCCAGGGTCTGGCTGAGCACAGGTGCCTTGTCTCTTCTAAGCCCCACCTGACCCAGCTGCTGAGACCTGCCTGTGGCTACAGGCTCTGCAGCCCTGGGACCTCACTGTGTGTGTGTGTGTGTGTGTGTGTTTAATCAGCTGTGTTTTATCCCTTTCAGAGCAGAGCTAGAAGCAGCAGCTCTGTCTTCTTACAGCAGAACTTTAAAATGGGTTGGGTGTTTTGATGTTTTTTTCTCTCTCTCTCTTTTTCTCTGCTAACAATATTCTAGGAATGCTTTAATTCTCCATATGGCACAAACTATTTTCCTGAATATGCAGAGAAAATTCCCGGTGAATCCACACAGAAGCTCTCAGAAGTAGCAAAGGAGTGCAGCATATATCTCATTGGAGGTAACTTTCTACCCTCAAGGTATAATGGCTGAACATTAAAAGCATATGGATAATTTTTGTTGTTTCACTTAAACCATGGAATACGAATTAGACATTGAAAAGAATGAGGTAGGTCTATGTGTAGTAAAGGGGAGAGCTCATCCAGACATACTGGTAAGTGGGAAAAGAGCAGGTTCAATATGATATGAACAAGTACTCCCATTCATATTAATCCCCCACACAAAAAGTTATTGATTTTTATATGTAGTTTTGCATGTAACACATAGTTAGTGTTGTAGAAGGACACACACTGAACTGGTAATGATGATTTTCCCTGGAGAAGGAGTGGGAGTGAAGGCGCAGGTGGCAGTATGGAAAGAAAAACCATACCTGAGTGTCTTTCATTTTACTAATACAGGGTTAAGAAGATAGTTTTTCTTAAAGAGGCTACATACATCAGGGTAGCTTTATGTGGTTGTAAAATAAATTACAAAATGTTCTGTTTGCTTAAAAAAATCACTACAGTAAAACTGTTTAATAAGTACAGCAAACAAAATTATTTCTGTATTTATGCTATATTAAGAATTAGAAATGAGTAAGAGGTGGAGAAAGAAGGCAAAGCAAGAGGAGGCAGGACCGGGAACTACAGTGAGTGATGGACAGACATGTGGCTACATTCCCATCTTGAGGTCTTTGTGATGCAGCTATATTGCTGGGGGGCCTGGTGAATTTAAGTTGAGCAACAGTCAATTCCCCATGTTGCTTCAGTGTTTCAGATAAATTTTGCTCAAGATCAAAGCTGAATTCAGGAACAGTTTGGATGTTTTTGAAACTTGTCTTTAGCATCTGACCTAGTTGTAGAAGGACACACACTGAACTGGTAATGATGATTTTCTACACTAGTTATCTGCACTCTGGAATTTATCTCTGAAAGATTGTATTCAATCTTTAAATGTTCTGATTAAATGACCCTTAGAAGATAGTAAACTGTATTGTTAGACCTAAGTGTATCAAGCCTCTGTCCAGTTCCAAAAGAAGGCTTTATTCAGAATGTTTCCTGTGCCTGTGTCTTTCTCCTCTCAACAAAAGGTTCCATTCCTGAAGAGGATTCTGGGAAATTGTATAACACCTGTGCCGTATTTGGGCCTGATGGAGCTTTACTGGTAAAGCACAGAAAGGTAAGAAGGAAATGTGGCAAGTCTCATTGCCTCTTGAGAATTTACTATGAAGTCCCCTGTTTCTTCTCATTGTATTCTACACACATCAGGCATTTTGACTGGGTGGCACAATTGGCTATTCTTGGATTTGGCATTGTGATATAAATTTTAGACTTGGCCTGTCAAAGGAAAAACCTGCAGGAATTTAGTTAGGATTGTTGAATATATAGAGATCTTCTGGGGAGAGTCGACATCTTTGCAATAGTAAATGCATATACATTTAGGATTATCAAGTCTTCCTGGTAAGTTCATTCTTCTATTGTTACGGAATGTCTGTTCTGCTTTGTTTTCTTTCCCCTTATAATACTTTTTCTTGAAGTTTATTTTATCTCTGATAATACTGTAGCCACTCTTCTTGTACTTAACCTTGGTGCGTCTTTTTTTAATCTTTTCTTTCAAGCTATGTGTGTCTTTATATTTAAAATTTGTAGGTAGCATATAGTTGGGTTTTGCTTTTTTATTCATTCTGACAATCTTTGCCTTTTAACTGAAGTAGTTACTCCATTTATAGTGAATACTACTGTCCCGGTGCACGGATTCGTGCACATTGAAAGGAAATGAATTAGAAGAAATATTTTAATATTGTTATTTGCATCTTGCTAATGAAAAGAAAAATAGGATTCTACCGAGTCTCCTATCTACCTACTCCAGGACTTCTGTGAGGACCAAATGAGATGAGGCATGTAAAAACGCTTCCCAAACATTTGGTTACAGTGTGAAATGTTTGCACTGGCTATAAAGCAAGTCGGGTTCCTGGGCTGAAGAAACTGAAAGGAGGCTAGTCATCGCTAGGGAGATGATGCTGGGCGTTGCTACGTGACATCATTACCCAGCTCCCACAGCCACCATTTCCAGGCTGGGCTGGGCTGTGGGCTACATTTTGCACCATGGGATCTTGGCAGCATTGGCTGCAATTGGTGGGGTATCACTCCCGGATGGTGGCAGGGGCTGTTCCCCACGTGGGGGAAGCTGAGTGTTGGTTTGTCAGTGCCAGGTCCATGGTGCCGTTTATTTTTAAATGGCCAATTCGCCTCATGGCAGCTCCTGCGTTGAGCGTCTGCCCCCTGGTGGTCAATGCGTATCATAGCTACCAGTCAGATGGACAGACAGCCTTTTATACATATAGATAATTATTGATATGGATGGATTTAAGCACGTAGACATTTAACTGGTTTTTTTATTTCCGTTATTCTTCTTTTCTGCATTCTTTGGGGTTGAGTATTTTTTAGAATTCCATTTTATTTTTATTTTATTATTTTTTAAATATATTTTATTGATTTTTCCCAGAGAGAAAGATTTTTTGCATACCTCCTACTGGGGATGTGCCCGCAACCAAGGTACATGCCCTTGGCCGGAATCGAACCTGGGACCTTTCAGTCCGCAGGCCGACGCTCTATCCACTGAGCCAAACCGGTCAGGGCTAGAATTCCATTTTAATTTGTCTATTGGCTTTTAAATTATATCTCCTCTGCTGTTTTTTTTTTTAAGTTGTTGCCCTAGGCCAGTGATGGCAAACCTATGACACGCGTGTCAGAGGTGACACGCGAACTCATTTTTCTGGTTGATTTTTCTTTGTTAAACGGCATTTAAATATATAAAATAAATATCAAAAATATAATTCTTTGTTTTACTATGGTTGCAAATATCAAAAAATTTCTATATGTGACACGGCACCAGAGTTAAGTTAGGGTTTTTCAAAATGCTGACACGCCGAGCTCAAAAGGTTCGCCATCACTGCCCTAGGCATTACAACATGCACCCTTATTTTATCACAGTCTACTTAGAGTTAATATTATATTACTTCATATGAAATTTCTAAGCCCTTCCCATTTTTAAACTATGGTTGACACGCATATTGTCTCTACATACATTGTAAATTCCACAAAGAATGTATTTTTAAAATAGAAATCTTTGTTTACTCAAATATTTACCATTGATATTTTTCTTACCTTCTTGAAGATCCTAGTTCTATCTGGTATTTTTACTTTCAAAAAGAAAGACCTCCCTTCGCTTTTTTGTAGTGAGGATCTACTAGCTATGAACTTTCTTATTTTTTGTTTATGAACATCTTTAGTTTGCCTTCATTCTTGACAGAGATTTTTGGTTGAATAGAATTCTGCGTTGACAGTTTTATTTTTTCCCTAACAGTTGGAGAGACCTTTTTCAATTATCTTCTAGCCTCTTTTTTCTTTTTATCCTGATTAGTCAGTAGTAACTTGTATTATTGTTCTTTGTGTGTAACTTGTGTTTTTATCTGCCTGCCTTCAAGATTTCTCTTGTGTATTTTTTAGTGGTTAATATTTTGTTTCTCATGTGCCTAGGTGGTTTTCTTTGTATTTGTTGTGCTTCATGAAACTTGACATTTTAGTCTTTCACCATATGTAGGAAATTTGGGGGCATGATTTTGCTACATATATTTCTGTCCCATTCTCTTTTTATAGGATTCCAGTTTTGATACTGTTCCTCCAAACCAGGTCACCAAGGCTCTGGTCCTTTGTTTTTATTTTCCCAACCTTTTTTCTTTCTCTTCTTCAGATTGGACAATTTCCACTAATTTATGTTCTCAATTTTTCTTTTGTAATCTCCAATCTCCTATAACCCAATCCAATGAAATTTTTAAAAATTTCAGATACTGAGTTTTTCAGTTCTAAAATTTTCCAGTTCTTTTTTTTTTTTTTAAAGTGTATTTTTATTGATTTCAGAGAGGAAAGGAGAGGGAGAGAGAGATAGAAACATCAATGATGAGAGAGAATCATTGACAGGCTGCCTCCTGCACGCCCCACAATGGAGCCCGCAACCCGGCATGTGCCCTGATCAGGAATCAAACTGTGACCTCCTGGTTCATAGGTTGATGCTCAACCACTGAGCCATGCCAGCTGGGCTCATTTGGTTCCTTTTTATAGCTTTTATTTCTCTACCAATATTTCTATTTGTTTAATTCATTGCGAGCATATTTTTCTTCATACTCTTGAGCTTAGTTTCAATAGCTGCTTTAAAATTTTTGGTAATTACCACATCTTGGTCATGTTGGGGTCTGCCCCACACATCTTTAATTCAGTAATGAGCCAGAGATGCCCGCAATTGCATATGTAGAATTTAGTGCTCTTTCTCTTTGGTTTTATCCTTTTCAGGATTTTCCCCTCACTTCCCAGCTGCTGTGAAGCTGTTTTCAGGTTTCTCAAGCCAATGTGATTGTGGGTAGTTTTCCCCACTACTCCCAGCAACAACTGGGGCCTTGCTTCCAACCAAGAGCAGTAAACAAATGGGACACTCACCTAGTGTTACTCCCTTCTAAGTATTGACTTCCCTTCAGTTTTCCCTGATGTTGATCATTCTCCAGCGCTTTTTATTTTGTCCAGGTTCATAGTTACTTATGAGAAAGCTAATAGGTCTGATAGGAGCCACTCTGCCATTTCTGGAAGAAGAGCCAGCGTTGAGCTATTAACTCCATTCTTTTAAGTGCATATATGTCCATGATATGGCATATATCTCTCCATTTATGTAGGCTTTTAAAAATGTCACATTGGCCCAGCTGGTGGGGCTCAGTGGTTGAGCATCGACATATGAACCAGGAGGTCAGAGTTTGATTCCCGATTGGAGAACATGCCCAGGTTGTGGGCTCAATCCCCAGTGTGGGGCATGCAGGAGGCAGCCGATCAGTGATTCTCTCTCATAATTGATGTTTCTATCTCTCTCCCTCCTTCTCCTTTTCTCTCTGAAATAAAAAATATATATATGTTAAAAATAAATAAATAAATATTTCAAATTGTTTTTATAGTTTTTTGGGTATAGTCTTATATATCATTTGCTAGGTTTATTCTTCATG
Organism: Myotis brandtii; assembly: GCF_000412655.1. Lineage (NCBI taxonomy): Eukaryota > Metazoa > Chordata > Mammalia > Chiroptera > Vespertilionidae > Myotis > Myotis brandtii. The sequence continues at coordinate 306,252 of NW_005355263.1, read as the reverse complement.
GGTATTTTTTGATGCCCTTTCATTTTTTGTTTCTTGCTAGTATATATAGAAGTACAATTAGTTATAAAAATATTGACCTTGTACATAATAGTAACCTTGCTAATGTCACTCATTAATTCTAATAATTCATCTGTAGGTTTCCTTTGGAGTTTCTAGGTATGCAGTTTGCTGGGGTTCTTGTCCCAGCATTAAGAAGGGTTCAGGAATCTGGAGAAGACTGTGCGTAGATTTTAAATAAGAGTCCAGAGACGAAGTATAATTTTGAAAGGCATTTGGGGGTCAGAGGAGCTTAGCTAAAGGAGCTAAGATCCAAGATCTAAATTATCAGGTCTCAGGTCTAAGGCCTGAGGTTTTCCTCGTCCCCAGGACCCCATGCTTTTTATGAACACAACTTGTCCTGAGGTGAGGCAGAGATACACACGTCAAAGGGTATACAGAAACATTGTCAGAATGGGGGAATTAGCCTACGGCTGTTCAGGTGTTTGGCCAGTAGGAGGCAATAACGTAGATTAAGATGCCTTTTAGCTGTCTGGCAGCCAAGAATCAATTTAATGTATCCTATTCAGGTTTGGGGAAATGCCTTCAGCCATTCCCAGATGCAGCCCTGCTGTCATGCTGGAATTGGTCTCCGGCAGCAATTACATATTCTGATCACAGATTCAATTTCTGTTCTTTCTAATCCTTATACATTTTATGCCTTTCTTTTGCCTTATTGCTTTGGTTAGAACCTCTGATAGAGTTTTCAATAGTAGGTGTTTTTGTATTGTTCCTGATCTTAAAAGAGAAGGCTTTTAATATGGCACCATTAGGTACAGTGTTTCTTTAGTGTTGTTTTTTATTTTTTTTATTTTTTTATATTTTATTTTACAGAGAGGAAGGGAGAGAGATAGAGAGTTAGAAACATCGATCAGCTGCCTCCTGCACATCTCCTACTGGGGATGTGCCCGCAACCCAGGTACATGCCCTTGACCAGAATCGAACCTGGGACCTTTCAGTCCGCAGGCCGACGCTCTATCCACTGAGCCAAACCGGTTTCGGCTTTAGTGTTGTTTTTTAGATAATCTTATCAGACTAAGGAAATTCCCTTACTAGAAGAGTTTTCCATTTTTGTTTTTAAAATAAGAATGGATGCCCAGACGGCATGGTTCAGTGTTTGAGCATCGACCTGTAAACCAGGAGGTCATGGTTTGATTCCCGGTCAGGGCACATGCCTGGGTTTCAGGCTCGATCCCCAGTACGGGGTGTACAGCTGATCAATGATTCTCTCTCATCATTGATGTTTCTATCTCTCTCTCCCTCTCCCTTCCTCTCTGAAATCAATAAAAATATATTTAAAAAAATAATCCTATATAATCCTATATAATAAAGAGCTAATATGCTAATTAGACCGAACAGCTGTCCGGATAACCTTCTGGATGAAGCCGGGCTGCGAGGGCTGGCCGAGGTAGCCAGGGCTACAAGGGCCGGCTGGGGCTTCGAGGGCCGAGCTCCTAGCACAAATTTTGTGCATCGGGCCTCTAGTAATAAAATAAGAATGGATGGCCTGGCTGGTGTGGCTCAGTGATTGAGCGTCGACCTATGAACCAGGAGGTAACCGTTCGATTCCTGGTCAGAGCACATGCTAGGGTTGCACGTTCAATCCCCAGGGCATGTGCAGGAGGCAGCTGATCAATGAGAATTTTCTCTTATCATTGACATTTCTCTCTCTCTCTCTCTCTCTCTCTCTCTCTCTTTCTTCTTCTCTGAAATCAGTAAAAAAAATATATATTTTTTAAAAAGGATGGATGTTGAACTTTACCAAATGCTCATTATGCACCTAAGATGCTCATATGACTTTTCTCCTGTATTCTGTTAGTGTAATAAATCAGAAACTAATTTGGAAGTTATTCTTTTTATAAATTGCTGCATTTGGTTTGTAAAATTTGACCTATTTTTATTTATTTATTTATTTTTTATTAAAATATATTTTATTGATTTTTTTACAGAGAGGAAGTAAGAGGGATAGAGAGTTAGAAACATTGATGAGAGAGAAACATCGATCAGCTGCCTCCTGCACATCCCCCACTGGGGATGTGCCCCTAACCCAGGTACGTGCCCTTGACTGGAATCGATCCTGGGACCCTTCAGTCCGCAGGCCGATGCTCTATCCATTGAGCCAAATCAGTTAGGGCATTGACCTATTTTTAATCGCTTACCCACTCTCCTCCTCTCCTGCCAATGTGTCAGTTTGATTCTGATTGAGGAGTCTTCATGTAGCATTTATATTGAGTAAAAAAACTTCCCATAAGAAATCTAGACATTGATTTGTACACCAGCTAGGAAAGAAGGGTCATAAAACCTACAATATCGTTGTCCCATTTCCTGTGTTAGAATTCATTTTGATAGTGTCAGATTGTGGGGTGGGTTGCGGGCATGTTGCGGTGCTGTTTGTACAGTTGCTCTTAGGTCACCCCCCATATCTGGCCATGGACAGATTGTTTTTATTTCCATGAACTCTGCTGGAAAAGAGGTAACTGAAGCCCGTATTTGTGCTGCAGCTCCATCTGTTTGACATTGATGTTCCTGGGAAAATCACATTTCAAGAATCTAAAACATTGAGTCCTGGTGATAGTTTCTCCACATTTGAGACTCGTACGTACCAGATAAGTCCACCTCTTTTTGCATTCCCAGTAAAAGAGGACCAGGTATTCCTTTGTTGTTGTTTTCTTTATTATGCCCCTCCCTGATTTCTTTTTTTTTTAAATTAATCCTCACCCCCAGGATATTTTTCCATTGGTTTTTAGAGAGAGTGGAAGGGAGGGGGAGAGACAGAGAGAAAGAAGCATTGATGTGAAGGAGATACAACAATTGGTTGCCTTCAGCACTCACCCAGACCCAGGCCAGGGATCCAGCCTACATGCTGTTAACTGGAATTGAACCCGAGACCCTACAGTCCGTGGGCCAGTGCTCTATCCACTGAGCCAAACCGGCTAGAGCACTCCCCAGTTTCTTTACATAACGGATCCAGCCTACATGCTGTTAACTGGAATTGAACCCGAACCTGGCTGAATGGCCAGAAGTGAGAAGGGCAGAGAGCGGTCAGAGATCTGGAAAGGGCGGGCTGAATGGAGAACTAAAGAGTTTGACATGACTTTGCTCTTCCATTTGGCTACAGCCTCTTATTAGTGTGATAGTTTCCAGAGTGTACTTGTTAGGCCATAATTGAGCACCTCTCACTTAGATAATAAGCATTCAGTTAGAATGAATTTCTCATCTCTACTCTGCTGACGTAAATGACGTCTTTACGAGGTGACATCCAAGCAAGATCAAGCTTATAGATGTTCTCCACCACGGGCCCTGTGTCACTGTATCCCCACCGGTCAGTGATATTAACTCAGGAGACTTTACCCTCACACCATGCTGCAGGCTAACTTTCACTTGTGCGTTTTCTGTTTGTAAACAGCTTACTGCCGAGTGGGCCTAGGCATCTGCTACGACATCCGCTTTGCAGAGCTTGCACAAGTCTACGCGCAGAGAGGTAGGGCAGCACTGTGGTTGTGTTGTGTGGGTGCTTGGAGGTTTGAGTGGATAGAGGGAGCCCTTAGTCGGAAAAGCTGGAGGAGAGGTCTTAACCTCTCCACCCCCATCTGGCTTCTCACACTTTTGCTGTGTATGGACAGTGTGGTTTTCCAGAGGCTGTGATTTAACACGCCATGCGGCTAAGGCAAGACTTAAACATCTGCTCCACCCTTCCAGCCCTTCTTGCTGCTGTGTTTGCAAAGAGTCCCTTGGAGCCCAGTAGAAATGAAAACATGGTCTGTCCCTCGTGGATTTCACTATGCATAGTCCTAGATGGTGGGTGCAGTGGAAAAGTAGTCAGTGACATTTTGGTCCAGAGAAAAGGTGTCCTACCACCTAGCACCAAACCACGTCAGAAGATCAGGGTTCTGGTTCTAACTCTTTCCCCTACCTGGTATGATACTTTGAGTAAATGATTTCATTTCATTGTGGCTCCCAGTTTTCTCATAGGGATGGTGTGAGGACGAAGGAGAGAACTTATTAAAGCTCCTTGTATGGCACTCAACAAATATTAGCAGCCCTGCTAGCCTGTTGAAGCTACTCTGGTTCTGAATCAGCTGTCACTGAATGCAGTGAGGTGGATGCTGACAGTTTGCCTGCTCTGGGAAAGGCGGAGGCTCGGGCTCTGGGTCGGCAGTCTCTGTGGAGTCTTGTCCATGAGCCTAGAAGCACCTCCTCTGCCCCTCCTTTCAGTTGGAGGGCATTATAGAGCGTGGCCCTCGGCCATGCAGAGCTGACCCACTGGTGCCAAGAGAAATCTGAATGATAGTCTCCCCCCCCCCCTTTTTTTAAGCGAACTCACACATGGTGTTGGTTATCAATACCACTTTTCTCGTGTGTCCGTCTGCACCATGCGAGTGTCTCTAAGAGAATTCAGAGCCATAACCTAATGTTGCCGACACTGACTTTTATGCGTGGGAAAGTTGGAGTTTGGTCCCCACTGGGTGGAGAGCAAAGGGCGGGACCAGGGAGGTCGGGTGTTCCTCTCACCGACTCTCGGCCTCCCTCTCCCCTAGGCTGCCAGCTGTTGGTCTATCCTGGAGCTTTTAATTTGACCACTGGACCAGCTCACTGGGAGTTGCTTCAGCGAGGCCGGTAAGACAGCATATCAGCATACCTTCCAGCATCCCAGCGTCTCTCTGGAAAGATTTCAGGGCGGTGGAAGTGCCAGCCTTCCTGGTACAGAATGGTGCCTGTGACTCAATTCCGCAGCACCCAATTGCATTTCAAATAGGTGCATCTTTTCGTCTTTCAGCCCAAAGGGAAGGCTTCTGCTGGGAACCTTCTCTTCAGAAGCCACAGCATCAGTCTCTTAGATTTTGGGAGACTGTGGTTTTGCATTTCCAAGAGCTTTTAGTGCATCAAGTGGGCAGCGATTTCATTTACTGTGATTAGATGTGAGCTGGTTTCCCTGGGACAGTTGCCGGCAACTTTTACAGAGAATTGGAGACCCATGGAGTATGCATATTCAGAGCGCAGAAGCCCAGGAAAAGCAGGAGTTATTTTAGCCTGACAGCCCAGGGGAGAGGATTGTGGTCTTCACACAGCTGGCCCTGTGCTGTTTGATTGGGGTGCTTACCCCACCCCAACTTCCACAGCAGCCTGCTAGTCCCAGGGGTGCTCTGCCAGGAACCTTGTTATAAACCCTTGTGCTTCTAACCTCTAAATGCTGGGCATCACACAGCTATCTCTGATGTTTCCTTAGTCCCCTGAGGCTGAGCCGTGAAAGGCAGGTAGCAGGGGTGGATGGAACATGGAAGGGAAAAGGAGTGTGACTGTGTGTAAAGTGCTCTGCAAACCATGAAATGCTGGTCAGAGACGATGGGTTTCTTGATTAAATGTTTTTGTTTTATGTATTTTTAAAAATGTATATATTTTTATTTATTTCAGAGAGGAAGGGAGAGGGAAGAGAGATAGAAACATCAATGAGGAGAGAAAATCGATAGGCTGCCTTCTGCACGCCCCCTACTGGAGATCGAGCCCCAAACCCTGGCATGTGCCTTGTCTGGGAATCGAACCCTGACCATCTGGTTCATGAGTCAATGCTCTACCACTGAGCCACACTGGCCAGGCTTGATTAAATGTTTTTTAAATTGAGGTATAAAACACTTACAGAAAAGTGCACTAATTTTACCTCTATAGGCCGGTCAGTGAATGTTGACGTATGTACCACCTACAATCAAGATCAACATATGGAACATTTCCCAATCCCTAGAATGGTCCCTTTTGCTCCTTCCTAGTCAGTGCCCTTTTCTCTCTGCCTAGAGGTGGCTACTGTTCTCCCTTCTAGAGATGATGGTAATTTTTACTGCAGGGGGATGTAGAGGTGTTTTCCTGGTTGCGTTGTAGAAGGTGGAGTAGGGGTGTGTGTTACCATGAATACTAATAAATGCAGTAAAAGTGGAAAGCAAGAAAAGCTTGGGCGAGACTGGCATGACTAGCATGGATCTATTGATTGAGCCCAGAGAGCTCCCAGGTGAGGTGGCTTGATGTACCCAGGCTGGACACCTGAAGTTCTGATCTAACCTGAGGTGATGGCACAGCCACCATTGGCATGGAAGTGCCATACATCCCTCAACGTGTATTGCCCCATCAAGGCCAACCCATTGGCCTTGGCCACCTTGGCTTGCATTAACCCCAGATAAGTTCTTTTAGTGGTTGGCTCAGGCCAGAGTCTGTCCACTGTGGCAGTAGTAACATTTTGGACCAGATTATTCTGTGTTGTGGGAGGCTCTCCTGTGCACTGTAGGATGGTTAGCAGCATTTCTGACTTCCACCCACTGGTTGCTAGTAGCATCCCCCTAGTTATGACAATTAAAAAATCACCAACCCGGCCGGCGTTGATACCTATGAACCAGGAAGTCACGGTTTGATTCCTGGTCAGTTGCCAGCTCGATCCCCAGGGTGGGGCATGCAGGAGGCAGCCAATCAATGACTCTCATCATTGATATTTCTAGCGCTCGCGCTCTCTCGCGCTCTCTCTCTCTCTCTCTCTCTCTCCCCCTCTCCCCCTCCCCCTTCCTCTCTGAAACAATAAAAAAATATTTTTGTAAAAAGAAAGGTCTCCAGACACTGGCAGATGTCCCCTGCTGGCCAAAGTTGCCCCAATGAGAACTGCTTAAGTAATAAGATGATTTTTGAAGAGAGGGTTCCGTGGCTTTGCGTGTTTCCTTCTACATCTGAGCCAGCCTGTCCTATCCTAGTTTTGAAAAGAAGGATCGGTCCACTTAGGATAGGAAAGTGCCTCAGATCTGTAATGTATGCTATCCCTGTTTTCTGTCCATTAACTCCAGGGCTGTTGATAACCAGGTGTATGTGGCCACGGCATCTCCGGCCCGAGACGACAAAGCCTCCTATGTTGCCTGGGGACACAGCACTGTCGTGAATCCTTGGTGAGTGGCCTGAGCAGGGACAGGCTCACTAGGAGCTCACTTGGGCGGGTGGGCTGTCTGACTGGTGATTGGCTCTGCCCCTCACCCACCCGGTCCGGTGCCTGCCGGGTGGCTGCCTCTCGTGTGAGGAAGCTTCCTCTTGAGGACCATGTGAGAAAGAAACGGCCCTGCTCTCCTGACTGAGGCCTGGCCTTCGCCCTCTTCTGAGTGTCTGTTGTCAGTCAGACTTGGATCATAGGGGACACAGGGCAGCAGTGATGGGTGGCAGTTTTAGTGAAACAGGCCTCCAATTCTCCGCTTTTGGTTAAAATTTAGACTGGGTGACGGGGGTGTCAGGCAGGAATGAGTTACAGGGTGAGGATTCTGCTCCTGGAATACTTAGAGGAGGGGGCAGATGGCTTCAATAAGGGAAACAGAGTTTGTCCTCTGTGAGAGGGCGGAGCATTTTACTGCTCAGCGAGACCAGCATGAAAGTCTGCCCAGGTGCACATGCAGGCGTCTACTGATGCACGTACCATGGTCTCTACCTGCAGTTCACACCGCTCTTTTACACGTGGTCTCAGTGTGAACGCCAGGGACTTACCTTCTGGTAAGCCCGGTTTATAGATGGTGGAATTGAAGTTCACAAGCTAAAGTGGCTAGAACTGGTGTTTGGATCCAGGTTTTGACTTCAGAACTTGGATTTATGCCATATGTATGATCACGCACACACACGCACACACACACAGATACGTATTTCTACAATTTCAGGATGCACATACCAGTAACAAGGCTGAGAAGGGTTCCTGGTCACTGTGGGGTCCCTAAAGCTTCTCTCTTCAGACTCTGTAGGACCCACAGATTAAAGCATGTGATAAGGGGAGTCCTTGAAAATGTGACCAGCAAGAGATTCCCTGCACATCAGGATTTGGGGGGCATTGGGAAACTGGAAGGATTAAGTTGGCCTGAAAATTTTCTCGGACATGATTCCAGTCCCTCTGCCTAGATGTTAATGATGCACCTCTGCTTCGCCTGGCTCTGCTGATGAACTCTGGTGCTGGCCAGGCTGGTCGCTTCTGACAGAGTAGCTCTACAAGGTTTACCTTAATTTCTTCCTTTTCAGAATTCCATTTGTAGGGTTTAGGGGCCTTCTGACTTATATTGACTTTGGGATGGGTGCCTGGGGTTAACATAGAGAGAGATCTTTGAATGCCAGGGAAAATGAGGAAGAAAGAGAATAGGAAAGGATTCAGTTAAACGGCATTAATAATTGTGTTTGTAGCTCATTTGTGCCAAATCTGTTTGTGACCGTCAGGTAAACGGAACCAGTTACTATGTGAATTGTTTGTTATGCCAGTTACCTTGTGCTGTGCTTTGGAGAGATGGCATTTCCCTAGGTCTGTGTTGGAAGCCCTGCGTTGGGCGGGGAGATGCAGCATCAGAAGTGTTTTCCAGATCAGCCTTTCCCCAGATTTATGAAGGAGTGTTGTTGTCTCCAAGTGTGGGGCTCCTGCCGGGTGTGGTTTCCCCAGCACTGCTACTCATACCCACAGATTGAAACTTTTCCTTCAAACACAGAAAGCCCTTAACATAGGACTGCAGGGGGCACAGGCATAAGACCAGAGGTCCACACAGATCTGGGCCATGCCCAGGGCCTGCCTCACTCTCCCAGAGTCAGGGAGCAGCCCTGGGAGGGGTGAAGAAGCAGAGCCAGACCGCCCTTGTCAAGGATTCCTGTGGACATGCACTCCTGAGGGTATGGGGGGCACCTCCCTTTGGTTATACATGGCTCTGGCCCAGATGTTTATGTCATGGAATAAGAAAACTAGGAGTTTGCAGTTTAGAAAATATACTCCATAATTTTCTCACTAAATCCTAGCAGAGCTTTTATTTCCACTTTATAATTTATTAAAAGTGACTTGGCTTAAGGCCACACAGCATTTTATTTTATTTTTTTAATATATTTTATTGATTTTTTTTACAGAGAGGAAGGGAGAGGGATAGAGAGTTAGAAACATTGATGAGAGAGAAACATCGATCAGTTGCCTCCTGCACACTCCCCACTGGGTATGTGACTGCAACCAAGGTACATGCCCTTGGCTGGAATCGAACCTGGGACCCTTGAGTTCGCAGGCCGATGCTCTATCCACTGAGCCAAGCTGGTTAGGGCCACACAGTGTTTTAAATGGTAGAACAGGAGTTTATATCCTTACTTTCTGGTTTTAAATCTCGGATTCCTTGCCCTTTGGCCTGACAGATGGGGAGAAAAGACAGAGAGAGGTCTTGAATATCAACAAATGTCAGTGAACCCACTCACCTCCCCTGAATCTTTTTCAGGGGGGAGGTCCTGGCCAAAGCTGGCACTGAAGAGACGATCGTGTATTCAGACATAGGTAAGATCTGCCTCGCCCAGGGCATCAGGTTAGGTCTCTGGCATCCCCAATGCTCTGAGGCCAGATTCCATAGCTG
>NW_005355263.1:259584-296794 GCF_000412655.1 Myotis brandtii | reverse complement strand
TTTATCCTTGGTTCTTGGTTCAGTCTTCAGGGCTATAGTTCATTTTGTTCATTTTGAATTATTTTGGTTTGGTTTGAAGTGACTCCAGGGGCTGTGCCAGGCCAGCTGTGCCTCTAGATAAGGCCTGTATTACTGAGTTACTTACTGAGACTGGTAGTTTTTATACTGTTTGGGAGGAAAAATCCCTTTGGTTAGTGAAGAGTTAATCTTATTAATAGTGCACTTTCCTGTTTTTGCAGACTTGAAGAAGGTGACTGAAATACGCCAGCAAATCCCCATATTTAACCAGAAGCGATCAGACCTCTATGCAGTGGAGGCAAAAAAGCCCTAAGGTTTGTGTTTCCAATGTGTCATGAAATAGGAAAACATGTTTCTGCAACATCAATTCCCTGCTGAATTCTTTAATGGGGATCCTTTTTGTTTGTTTTTTTTTTATTTTAACCTTCCTTTCCTGGGAACTTTCTATTGAGATGATGGAACTTCAGCACACTGATACTCTCCACACCATATTAAATAGGCAAAAAGGACTCAGGCTGGGCATTGAAGAGCGGGAGGAGAAGGGGATGGTTCCAAACCTTATTCCATAATTAAATTACGTCAAAGAAGTTGGTAAAAATATGAGATTTGGGTATTCTGGTGGTTGATTTACCTGATACAAATGTATTTGTGTCATAAACCTCTTATCTCATTGCTAGAATTGGAATCCGTTATGTAGAAAGTGGGTATACTGTTTTCAGCAGTACCTTAAAGTTATATTTTGGGTTTATGAGTAGCTGTGGGAAGCAAGGTGATGGGTCCTTGGTGTTTGCTAGGGGAGATGGCAGCCCCTGTAGCAGCCTTCAAGAAGGAGCTAAAGAGTCGACCCCAAACTCTCCAGGTCTTAGAGGCAAGACTGTGTCAACAGTGAGGCCTGTGGGAGGATGGCAGTAGAAGCATTTGGTCAGGTGCGGGAAGCCATCTATTGTCAATGCTATCATGAGAGTGCATCAAGGAACTCGGAAGGCTGATGAACCTTGAGTTTTAGCAGGGCTAAAAGCTATGCACCGATTGTTCTGTGTTGAGATAGTGATGGCTTGAAGCAATTTCCTGACCTAATAGCCTCAAAGTAAATCTTTACTGATTTTTACTGACCTTTGAGATTGTCTGCTACCTGTTTGCCGTGCTTAACTGAGGGCAAGATGTGTATCTAAAATTGAATGAAAGCTGACAAGGCCAGGGTTTCTCTCTAGAGAGAGGTTTTCGCCTGGCCCCCCATGCCTTCTAAATTCATATTTCTTGTCTAGTGTTTTGTGTGCAGCCCCTTTTTAGATTCTGAACCCTAGCCGTGCTGGATGCGGCAGTCAGGCAACTAAAGTATGTCTCTGCAAGAGGTGTCTTTTTTTAAGATTATTAATTGATTTTGAGAGAGAGAGAAATATCGATCAACTGCCTCCTGCACACCCTCCAACCGGGGATCTATCCTACAACTCAGGCATGTGTTTTAATCAGGACTCCAACCTGCAACCTTTCAGTGCACAGGATGACGCCCAACCAACTGAGCCACACCAGCCAGGGCAAAAGAGTTTTTTTTAATATATTTTATTGCATTTTTTACAGAGAGGAAGGGAAAGGATAGAGAGTTAGAAGCATCGATGAGAGAGAAACGTCGATCAGCTGCCTCCTGCACACCCCCCAGTGGGGATGTGCCGGCAACCAAGGTACATGCCTTTGACCAGAATCGAACCCGGGACCCTTCAGTCCGCAGTCCGACGCTCTCTCCGCTGAGCCAAACCAGTCAGGGCAGGGCAAAAGAGTTCTTCTTGATAGGAGTAAGTGTCTGAAAGTCTCTCTCTTTTTGTTTTTTCTCTCTAGTAATACTTTTTACCTTGATAAAGGCAAGTTTTTAGCCTAATGGTTCTGGGAATTCTTTGTGGCAATTAAAAATTAAGAATTTCAATGAACTGTTATTTATGTATGTTATAGCTAGCAATGGGCTGGTAATGTTTAACAACTAGCTGTCCAAGAAAAGGCCCTGATTTTGTGGTAGCATTTTCCAATTTCTGTGGTGTAAATACTTCCACCCTGGCCAAGTTCCCTCTATCAATATGATACCTCTACACACAGAATTGGGAATAGATGTGCACCATCTGACGTGTGTACATCCATGAAACCCCGTTAGTCAAGGTAATGAAGATGCCCACTCCACCATCAAAAGTTTCCTTGTTCTCTTTTATAATTCCTCTAGTTATTCCTCTTGTTCCCAGGCATTGACTGGCTTTGTCACTGTAGATTAGTTTGAATTTTCTAGAATTACATAAAAGTAATATATGTACCATACCATATATGTACTTTTTAATTTGTCTTTCATCATTATTTGGAGATTATCCATATGTGTGCATCAATAATTCATTCCGTTTTTATTGCTGAGTAGTAGTCTGTTGTATGGATATACCATAATTTCTCCACCTGTTGATAAGCATTTGAGTTTCCAGTTTTTGGCTATTACAAATAAAGCTTCTTGTACAAGTTGTTCATTTCTCTTGAGTTAGATATTTAGCATTGGAATGAAATGGTGGGATCATACGTGTATTTCACTACCAAATTGTTTTTCAAAGTGATTGTGCCATTGTACATCACTACCAGCAATCTGTTAGAATCCCAATGTGCTCCACATCCTCACCAACACTTGGTATGATTAGTCTTTTTAATTTCATCCATTTTAATGGGCATGTAATGTTTTCTTGTGGTTTTAATTTGTAGTTCCGTAATCACTAATGATGCTGGGTATCTTTCTTTATCTGTATATCTTTGGTAAAGTGTTCATATCTTTCCTTCATATAAGTATTGGGTTATTTACCTTTTTATTAATTATTATGAGTTCTTTATATACTCTAGATAAAAGTCTTTTTTCAGGCATTATGTTTTGCAAATTTATTCTCCAAGTCTGAGAAAAAGAAAGTCTTCATTTTCTTAAAACTATTGCTTAAAGAACAAAGTTATTTAATTTTCATGAAGACTGATTAATACTTTTTTCCTTTGAAGTTTGTCTTTTCTAAGTTTTATTTATGTTAATATATTTATGTATTATGTAAATCATCAAATCCAAGGTCACTAAGACTTTATTTTAAATTTAAGTCTATAATCTATTTTCAGTTGTTAATTTTTATATGTGGTGTAAGAGTCAAGATTTTTTATTTTATTTATTTTTTTGGCCTATGGTTGCCTGTTGTTCCAGTACCATTTGTTGGAAAGATTATCCTATGCCCATTGAGTATCCTTGGAAAAGTGAATTGACCATACACATCTCAGTCTATTTCTAGACTCTTTTATTTCATCAATCTATTTGTCTATCTTTACACCAGTAACTAACTGTGTTGATTATTGTGGCTTTCTAATATGTCTTAAAGTCAGGTAAAATTAGTCCTCTAACTTTTTTCCCCCTAAAAAATTGTTTAGACTATTCTAAGTTCTTTGTATTTCTATGTAAATTTCAGAGTCAGGTTGTAAATTTGTACGGAAAAGTCTCTAGGGCTTTTTAATGGGATTGCATTGACTCTTGAATGCAGTTTGGTAGAAAATTGACATTTTAACAGTACTAACCCACTGACCCATGAACATGAGATGTCTTCTCAGTTATTCAGGCCTTCTTTAATTTCTTTTAGCAGTATTTGGTAGTTTTACTGTGAAGAATGCAATTTTTGCCCTAGCTGGTTTGGCTCAGTGGATAGAACATCGACTTGCAGACTGATGGGTCCAGGATTTAATTCCAGTCAAGGGCACATGTGGAGAGTGGCTACAGCGTTCGGACAGGATCAAGCCTCAGACTGACTTGTGGCAAAGCCACATACAAGTCCCAGCTTGGAGGGCACAACCCTGCCAGCACAATTATAGCCAAAAGGCTATGGTTGTAAGCTTGACCATATAGTCCGACCCTGCAGTCCTAGGTAGCTAAGGGATGTGGGCTGCGGGAGGTGCAGCAAGTGCTGCCTAAACAAGGCTTGAGAGAGTTCAGAGAATGGGAATAATAGGAAAGAAGCAGATTTGAAATTCGCAAGAACATTGTAAACATCTTGCCCTGGTTTTGCTTTGTGTGATCTGACTATAAAATAAAGCCACGGTTTACAGGATGTGTCACTGTTTCCTCATCCAGGCGCAGTGATCCACCTGGTCCTAACTGTATTCTCTTGTCTGTTTTCTTTAATCCTTCACTGCCCCTCCTCAAGTTCAACACTGGCCGTGCTGGACACGGTTCAGGCACATGCCTGGATTGTGGGCTCGATCCCCAGTATATGGGATGTAGGAGGCAGCCAATCAGTGATTTTCTTTCATCATTGATGTTTCTCTCTCTCCCTCTCCCTTCCTCTCCGAAATCAATAAAAAATATATATTTTTTAAAAAGGTAAAATGATAGACACGTACTTCTTTAAAAAAATGCATTTTTTGGGTCCAATGTATCCCTAAGGGCTGCTGCTTCTTTTGTGTTTTTTTTTAATGCTAGAGTATTGTTTTTATAAACTTCAGTTTCCAATTTCTCACTGCTATATAAAATAAAATTTATTTCTGAATTTTATCTTGTAGCCTACAACCTCGCTAAACTCACTTTAGAAGTTTTTTTGGGTAGATTCTATATGATTTTTAAAAATATAGATGATCATGTCTGCAAATTAAGACAGTTTATAAAATAAATGAACTTTCTTTCCAATCTGGTTCCTTTTATTTTTTCTGCCTTATGGCATCGGCTAGACCTTTCAGAACAGTGTTGAATAGAAAAGTACACATTTTTATGGTCCTGATCTTATGGAGAAAGCATTTAATCTTTTATAGGTGCCCTCGATCAGATTGGGGGAACTCCCTTCTATTACTAGTGTGCTGAGAGTTTTTATTGAGAAAAGATGCTGGATTTTTCAGATGCCTTTTCTGCCTTTATAGACACAAGTACATCTTTTCTTCTTTAGCCTGTTTTTATCATGAATTACATTGATTTTGCAATGGTAAACAAATCTTGTGTTTCTGGGATAAATTTCACTTGACCACAATATATTAAAATAAGGTTCTTTTTAATTTGTTGTTGGATTGATTTGCTAACACTTTAAGAATTATTGCATCGGCCTTGGCTGGGTTGCTTAATTTCTTAGAACAGTGGTCGGCAAACCGCGGCTTGCGAGCCACATGCGGCTCTTTGGCCCCTTGAGTGTGGGTCTTCCACAAAATACCACGTGCGGGCGCGCACGTACAGTGCGATTGAAACTTCGTGGCCCATGCGCAGAAGTCGGTTTTCGGCCTGGGCGAGTCTATTTTGAAGAAGTGGCGTTAGAAGAAGTGGGGGGGGGGGTGTGAGACACAGCGCAGGCGGGCCGCGGGATACGCAGCGTGGGGGAGGCGCTCGCGATTCATGCACGAGTTGTGTGAGCCAGTCAGTCAGTAGTCTCATTGTGCAGTGGTTAGTGCTAGTCGCGTCCGCAAATCGTGCGGGTGACAAAAGTTCCTACTTGAAGCATAAAGTTACCTGTATTTTTCCAACCAGCTGCAAATCCTACAGGTATTTTTGTCATCATTTTAAGAATTGTAATTCTTTTGTGTTGGAGGCTTTATTATTATAAAATGAAACATTTTTTAGGTGCCCTGTTTGAGATGGCTACAAAGAAGAAGCAAAGAAAAACAGAAGACGAAAACTGTGAATTTAAAGTTGAATGTACCTACCTATGTAGTTTAAGTTTAAAAAATTTGGCTCTCAACGATTGAAGAAATTTCAATCGTTGTACTATTGATATTTGGCTCTGTTGACTAATGAGTTTGCTGACCACTGGGTTAGAACATTGTCTAACAATACGCCAAGGTTACGGGTTTGATCCCTGATCAGGGCACATACAAGAATTAACCAGTAAATACATAAATAAGTGGAACAACAAATCGATCTTGCTCTCTTTCTCTCTCCCTCCCTAAAAATGAATAAAAATAAAATTAAAAAAATTTACACCGATGTTTATAAGAGATATTTGTCTATAGTGGTTTGTTTGTTTATTTTCTTGTAATACTTATATCAGGTTTAGGTCTCAGGGTCTGCTGGCCTCATATAATGACTTGGGAAATATTCACTCCCCTTCAGTAGTCTAGGAGAACTGCGTGGTAATTTGTTTGCATCCTGTTTCCTAATATCAACTATTCTGGCTGGAGGTTTGTAAGTTTTATTGATCTTTTCAGAGAACAAGCTTTTGGTTCCATTGATTATCTGTTTTTATAATTTGATTTTATTTCTGATCTTTTTTTTCTGCTTGCTTTAGATTTCATTAGCTCTTTTGCAAAATTTTCTTAAACTGGTTGGTGAGAGTCACTGATTGGAGATTTTTCCTTCTTTCCAATAGGTGTTTAGTGTTATAAAATTTCCTCTAAGTATTGCTTTAGTTGCATCCCCAACCTTAGATATGTGGTATTTTTATTTTCATCCAGTTTAAAATATTATCTAATTTCTCTTTTGATATTTTTCCTATGAGCCAACAATGATTTTGTAGTTACTTCGTTTCTAAATATTTGGGGATTTTCCACATCATTGTTACTGATTTCTAATTTGATTCCACTGTGGCCAGATAACATACCCTGTGTAATTTGAATTCTTTTAAATATATTGAGGCTTGTTTTATAGCTCAGTATGATCTCTTTTAATAAATGTTCCATGTGCAGTTGAAAAGAATGTGTATTCTGTAAGTTGTTTGGCAGAGTGTCAACTAGGTCACATTGGTTGATAGTGTTTTTAAGTCTTCTATATCTCTACTGATTTTCTGTCTATTATTTCATTAAGTTGTTAACAGAGGGGCGTTGATAATTGTGGATTTGTCTGTTTATCATTACACTTTCGTCTTCATGTATTCTACACTTGAACTTGGCCAAAAGGCCAAGAAGCAATATCTTCATGTGTTTGGAAGCTTTGTTATTTTTTTTTTTAAATGCAGTCAATTTTCTTTTCCTTAAACCACAAAATAGAGTCTTTGGTTGTAAAAACATCACTAGTTACAGTCTTGCCAAGAGGTCCCAGCTGGGGAGGGGGCAGTTAGTCTGTGGCCAGAACTCCTGAGGGGTCTCTAAAATGCTAACAACCAGGTTAAAAGACTTGGGGCAAGGGTGGTGTTGGTGCTGGCAGGCCTCTAGGAGGGCACTGGGCCCAGGCCTCCGTGCCCCAGCCACAGGGGCCGGCAGCTGCTGCACAGGCCCATGGCATCTGGTGAGGGCCTGCCCAGAAGCACCAGGGCCACCTCTCCATCCCCCTCCTGCAGGCCAGGGCTGGGAGACGGCTCCTGGGATCTCAGTTCCTCAGCAAAATCTGGGACTGCATGTCATATGGAAGCTTTGTTATTAAGTGCATAAATTACTAGATTTGTTATAGCATCTTGATGAATTGAGCCTTTTCCCATTATGATACAGCTCTGTATTATTTTTTGCTCTACAATGACTTTGATATTAATTATGCCACTCAGTTTTCTTTTGATTAGTATTATCATGTATCTTTTTCCATCCATCTTTTAAACTTTTTAAAAATTAAATTTATTGGGGTTACATGGGTTGATAATAACATTATATAAGTTTCAGGTATGAATCTATAAAATGACATCTGTATACTCTATGCTTGACCCCTGTACCCTCTTTGTCCTCTACCCTTCTTTCCTTCTGGTAACCCCCATTCTGGTGTCTGTATCTTTGAGCTTTTCTTTAGTTCATTTGTTCCTTTTGTTTTATATCCCACAAGTATAAGTGAAATCATACAGTTCTCCTTTTCTGACTTATTTCATTTAGTATAATACTCTCATGATCCATCCATGTTATCACAAACGGCAATGTTTCTTTTTTTATATGGCTGAGTAGTATTTCATTATAATACTAGAGGCCCGGTGCTCGAATTTATGCACCAGTGGGGTCCCTTGGCCTGGCCTGTGGGATTGGGCCTAAATTGGCTCTCCAATATCCCCCTAGTGATCCTGGATTGCGAGCGGGCGCAGGCCAGGCCAAGAGACCCCACCGGTGCACAATCAGGGCTGGGGAGAGACGCAGGAGGTTGGCCAGCTGGGGAGGGATTGTGGGAGGGCTCCAGGGTGTGTCTGGCCCATCTCGCTCAGTCAATCGGCCGGACCCCAGCAGCAAGCTAACCTACCGGTTGGAGCATCTGCCGCCTGGTGGTCAGTGCATGTCATAGTGAGCGATTGAGCAGCCTTAGCATATCATTAGCATATTACGCTTTGATTGAACAGCCAACCCGACAACTGGACACTTGATGTACCACATCTTCTTTATTCAGTCATCCAAAGAAGGAAACTTAAGTTGTTCCCATGTGCTAGCTATTGTGACTAATGCTGCAGTGAACATAGAGGTACGTACATCTTTACAAGTAAGTGTTTTCAAAATTTTCAGCTATACTAGTATACCCAGAAGAGGAATTGCTGGGTCATATGGTAGCTCTAGTCTTAATTTTTGCTTTTACTTCCCTTGCCTTTGTGAACGAGTTTACAAAAAACTCCTCTGAGACCATGGTCTGGAAGTTTAGTGCCTATGTTTTTTTCTATGTATTTTATTGTTTCAGGTCTTATATTTAATCTTTAATCTATTTGGTGTTAGATAGCAGTCTAGTTTCATTCTTTTAAATGTGGCTTTCTAGTTTTCCCAACACCATTTATTGAAGAGACTTTCCTTTCTCCATTGTATGTTTTTGGCTCCTTTGTTGAAAATTAGTTGCCCATATGTGTGTGTGGGTTTATTTCTGGACTCTCAATTCTGTCCCATAAACCTGTGTTTTGCCAAAATCATACTGTTTTGATTACTGTAGTTTTATAGTATAATTTGAAGTCAGGGAGTGTGATGCCTCTGGCTTTATACTTTTTTCTCAGGATTACTTTGGGTATTCGGGGTCTTTTGTGCTTCCATCCAAATTTGAGTATTTTTTTTGTTCTGTTTCTGTGAAAAAATGCCATTGGGATTTTGATGGGGATTGCATTAAATCTGTAAACTGCTTTAAGTAAGATGGCCTTTTTAATATTAATTTTTCCAGTCCATGAACACAAAATATCTTCACAATTCTGTGTATTCTTCAATTTTTTTCAACAGTGTCTTATACTTTTCAGTATACAGGTCCTCACCTCCTTTGTTAAATTTATTCCTAGGTATTTTATTCTTTTTGTTACAATTGTTAATAAGATTGTTTCCTTCATTTCTCTTTTTGATATTTTATTGTTAGTATATAGGAACACAGTGGATTTTTGCATATTGATTTTGTATCCTGTAACTTTATTGTACTTGTTTATTATTTCTAACTAGGGGCCCAGTGCACGAATTTGTGCACATTGAAAGGAACTGTGGGCTCCGAGGCTGCGGTGGGCACAGGGGCGGGTCTCGGCCCATCCTTTGTGCCCCCACCCGGCCCCTCCCACCACTGCCTCCAGTCCGCTGTCCGCTGGCAGTCTCGCTCCCGCCGCCCCCACATGCTGATGGCACTGGCTCTGCTTGCACTGCTGATGGTGCCGAGTGATTGGGACTGGCGCCGGGCACCGGCAGCAGGTGCGAGCAGCAGCTCTGGCACCAGCTGTGGGTGTGAGCGGGACCAGCACCGGCAGCAGCTGCAAGAGGCGGCTGCTGGCCTCGATCGCCCCTCAGGAGCAGAGGGAGGTGGAGAAGCCCCAAGGGGCGATCGGGGCCTGCAGCCACCACTTGCACCCACCAATGGCGCCGAATGATCGGAGCCAGCGCCAGGCACTGGCAGTGGGTGTGAGCGGCAGCTTCAGTGCCGGCAGCAGGTGCGAGTGGAGCTGGCGCCAGCAGCAGGTGCAAGCGCCAGGCAGGACTGCGGTGCACGGAAGCAAAGAATTTTCAGTAACCACCAGAGGCTCGCCTCGGTGACACCGGCGCTCCGCCTTGGTCTGGCGCACCCGCTCACCTGCTCTACCATCTAGTTGTGGCTGATGCCTGCCATGTTCCGCACGTGCCCCCTGGTGGTCAGTGTATGTCATAGCTACCAGTTGTTTGGTTTGGTTGTTCCGCTGTTTGGTCTATTTGCATATTAGCCTTTTATTATATAGGATAGTTTTTGGTAGAGTCTTTAGGGTTTTCTATATATAGGAGCATGTCATCTGCAAATAGTAACAGTTTTATTTCTACATTTAGAATTTGATTTGGGGAAATTTATTTAAAAATATCAAGTTTTGGACACTTGACTAAAAAGGATCATAGACAGTTATAGTTATTTTTAATGCCTTTTCCCTCCTTAGACCTTTGGTATAACTACTTAATATCATATTCTGAAAAAACTTATAGTTTCTGCTTCTGTCTGTAAGCCATCTTACACAAAGCTTTAAATATTTTTGTCTTTGTTTCCAGTAGTAGAGCTCCTTTCAACAATTCTTGTAATGAAAGTCTCTTGGTGGTAAATGCTCTTAGCTTTTATTTGTCTGGGAAAGCCTTTATTTCTCCTTCGTATCTAAAGGATATATTGCCCTGGCTGGTTTGGCTCAGTAGATGAAGCGTTGGCCAGTGGACTGAAGGGTCCCAGGTTCAATTCTAGTCAAGGGCACGTGCCTGGGTTGTGGGCTGATTCCCAATAGCAGGTGTGCAGGAGGCAGCCAATCAATGATTCTCATCATTGATGTCTCTATCTCTCCCTCTCCCTTCCTCTCTGAAATCAATAAAAATATATATAGAAATAAATAAGTAAAGGATATCTTTGTTGGGTGTATTATCTTTGACTGATGGTTTCTGTCTTTCAATATTTTAAATAATTCTGCCTACTCCTATCTTATAATGTTTCTACTGAGAAATCTTATGATACTCTAATGGGGTTTTCTTTGCAAGTTACAGTCCCTCTCCCCCACCTCCCACCCTTGAGAATTCTTTCTTTGTCATTTAACAGTTTGAGTTAAATATGTCTTGGAGAACATCTTTTTACGTTGATATAATTAGGTGTTCTGTTAGCTTCCTCTACTCTAGACTTTAGTTCTTTCCATAGGGAAGTTCTCATTAATTTCTTTGAGTAGGCTCTCTATTCCTTTTCCCTCTGGTTTGCCTGTTACCCTTATGTTGCTCTTTTTGTATTGTGGGTTTTTTTTTTCACTATATTATTATTATCATTTTAAATATTTTATTGTATTGATTTTGGAGAGACAGGGAGGGAGAGGGGTAGAAAGATAAAAACATCAATGAAGAGAGAGTCATTTATCGGCTGCCTCCTGCATGCCCCCCATCAGGGAATGAGCCCAAAATCGTGCATATACCCTGACCAGGAATTGAACCGATGACCTCTTATTCGTTGATGCTCAACTACTGAGCCACACCAGCTGGGCCTGTATTATTGTTTTTAATGTCCAAATTTTATAATACAAGAATAGAACAGATCCCAGACTCAAGTTTATAAATTCTCAATTGGCTTGTGAGACCAGTTGGTATACTTGTTATCTAATTTGGCTTCTGGAAGATTTCATTCAAATCCTCAGTGGTCATCTGATCAAATAATTTGTTTTTCTTTCCCAGCTCTGTCTCCTATTGCTCAGTTCTGGTCTGTGAGAGAGACAGAAACTTAGCACAACAATTCACACCTTTTTTCTTCTGCACCCAACAGGGCACTGTACTTATTTTTTGGCACAAGAACCTTTGGGATATTAAACTTCTCTAAGTCAGCTACCACGCCAGCTTTTGCCGCATCACCTTGTAGTAAGTCCAGTCGATAGATAAGTAGCCAACCTAGAGTTAAG
Source organism: Myotis brandtii (assembly GCF_000412655.1). Lineage (NCBI taxonomy): Eukaryota > Metazoa > Chordata > Mammalia > Chiroptera > Vespertilionidae > Myotis > Myotis brandtii. Next base: position 285,095 of record NW_005355263.1, on the reverse strand, counting down.
GGTCTCATTCCAAGATTACAGGGAGTTAGCAGTGGCCTTCTGGCCTCAGGCTATGAAATATACTAGTTAATGGCCCTTAGAGCAAGTTTTTGCATCTTGAGACCCCAGTGGCCCACAGTCCACAGCCCCTTATGTTTCTCTTTCTAATCAGTTTTCATAGAGGTCTTTTATTTTTTAGTTTTCTTTCTTCCTACTGGCTCATTTCTAGGTTTCTGTCTTCAAGTTCACTAATTCCCTCTTCTGTCTGTTCTGCTCTATTTCCAGTGGTCTCTGGTGGATTCATCTCCTTTATTGAGGTCTTCAACTACAGAATTTTTGCTTGGTTCTTTTATAGTTTTAGTTTGTTTGATAAAATACTTCTGTTCATTAATTTTATTCCTGAGCTCTTTGGACTGTCTGAGTTTTCTTGTATATCGCTGAGTTTCTTTATAAGTGTAACCTTGAATTCAGTCACTTAAAATACTGCCTTCCAGCCCTAGCTGGTTTTGACTCAGTGGATAGAGCTGCAGACTGAAGGGTCCTGAGTTCAATTCTGGTCAAGGGCACATGCCCGGGTTGTGGGTTCCATCCCCAGTGTGGGGCATGCAGGAGGCAGCCAATGAATGATTCTCTCATCATTGATGTTTCTCTCCCTCTCCTTTCCTCTCTGAAATCAATATATATTAATAAATACATAAATAAAACACTGTCTTCCATGGCTTTGAGTTTCTGGAGATGTCATTTTTCTGTGCTCCCAGTTATGGTTCCTGGTATTTGATGGATTGTTTTCTGCCTGCGCCTTTGAGGTAGTATTCCTTCATGTTTACTGTTTTGCTCCTAACAGTTCAGCAGGTTGTAGGTAGGGTGCTTCCTTTTCACTGTGCTGTTCGGTATGTCCCAGCGTTACCATGCCCTGCCGGACTGTGGGGCACGGAGGCAAATTGGCTATCTTGTACCTCCCCCTTCCTCCTTCCCTTAACAAAGGTCGTTGGCGGCAGGACCGCTGTTTGAAGCCTTCCAGCCACCTCTACTTGGCTCTGTACTGATGAGGGGGAAGGGAAATGCCTTTTGGAGGGAAAAGTGCTTCTGCTCCTCTTACACTTCAGGCCCAGCTTCTCCACTGCTATCACACTCACTGGAGCCATGGGTGGCACTGAATTATGTCAGCAGCCAGCATCTGTTCTTCCCTTGTCCTGCCTCCTCCACTTGTTTCAGTACGCCCACCTTCAGATGTTCTACTGTGTGGATCTTTCAGATGTTTGTGGAGTAGGGATTCTTTATTTAGTTGTTAATGGAATCCTCTCACTTCATCATGATGCTGATGTCCCATCCTTTTTATTTTAAACTGTTTCTTCATATGTAAAGTGGGTTTCTTTTATGCAAATACAGCTGGGTCATGCATTTTTATCCAATTTGACAATCTCTGCTTTTTACTTGGGGTGTTTAGACCAATTGTGCTTAATGTGCCATAGATGGATTTAAATATATCATCTTTCTATTTTTTGTATTGATCACATTTGTTCATTTCCTTTTCCCTTCTCCTTTCTCTTGAATTAACTGAATGTCACTCTGTGATTCACTTTATCTACTTTATTGGACTATAAACTATAATTCTTTGTAGTGTTGTTTTAGTTGTTGCTTTAGGGTTTATAGTATACATCCTTAACAAGAGTCTTTCCTCAGGTACACACCTACCAATTGGCATGTAAGAATATTACAGTGTACTTCATTTCACTTCTCCCTTTGTAATTGTCATACTTCAACATATGAATCCCATAATAAAACTATTTTTGTTTTAAACAGCCAGTAATCTTTTAAAGAGCTTTTTAAAAAGTGTACCTTACATTTACCAACATATTTACTATCTCTAGTACTCATTATTTTGTATAGATCTATTTAACTTCCACTTGAAGGGCTTTTTTTTAGCATGTCTTGTAATGTGGGTCTGCTTGTGGTTTTCAGCTTTAGTGTGTCTGAAAAGATTTTAATTTTGCCTTCATTTTTAAGAAACTATTTATACTGATTATAGAATTCTAGAGTCCCTCCCCCCCCCCTTTTCCCCCTTGCAACACTTAAATTTGCTGCAGTATTATGCACTGGCTTGCATTCCTGGAGTTCTTATCCTTTATTCCTCTATGTAATGTATGTATAACATGGCCCCTGATTTCACCTTTGAGAACGTGATAGCTGATCAAAATTAACCCTGAATTTGGTCCACTTGAAGGGGGAGAACATTGCAGTCTAAGGCCCTAAAAATGTTTTAACTCATTGCCCTTTACTCCCTGACTTTCTAATGAGTCAGTCAATGCTTTTTTTTTTTTTTTAATACTTTGAAGTCTGGTATTGCATGTTGGAATTTGTCACCTGCAATTTAGATACGCTAACTCATTTAGCTCATTTAAGTGACTCCCTGACAGGGATGATAATGTATGTTGAAATACATCAGAGGGTGCTGCTTGACTTTGACCCAGCTATTTGAAGTGGAGAGCTAACAGATAATAGGTGTAGTGGTTGCAACGAAGAAATTACTAACATTGCAGGGTTTAAAATGACTGTCAGATTGTGACATCAAGTGGGTTTTTAGGGAAGGACTCCTTGCTGCCACCAAAAGGTCTGTGCAGAGTACTAGTACCAAGTGGAAAAGGGCTGACAAGAGGTTCGGTGGGAACGAGTGCTCTCCTGGCTCTCGTTTGTCTTTCATGCTGCCTCTGAAGCACTGCTGGGGAGGTTTGGTGGCAAGTGGGCTTGATGAAGCAGGGATGGGAAGGGAGATGTGCCTTCTGTGGTGTTTGCACTGACCACACACAGTCAGTGCTATAGGCCTCATAGACTTTTCTCCTTTGTGCCTTATCTTCGTGTTGCAGTTTCATTTTTTTTTTTGTCAAATTATCTTTATTTAGCTGTTTCTTCTTGGGTGAAGATTGGAGAATAAAGCTGGAAGAGAATGCACTTCAGGTAAAAATGGTCTTGTTAAAATCAGGAATTAAGAAGTTAAGCCTTAGCTGGTTTGGCTCAGTGTATAGCGCATCGGCCCGTGTTCAATTCCAGTCAAGGGCTCATACCTTGGTTGTAGGCTTGATCCCTGGCCCTGGTTGGGGCCTGTGGGAAGCAAATAATCAGTGTTTCTCTCTCCCCCCCTCCCTTCCCACTCTTTTCAAAAATCACTGGAAAAATATCTTCAGGTGAGGATTAACAAAAAAACAAACAAAAGTTAAGCCCCAGATCTATAGTTAAATAACTAAAACACATCCATGCAAGGGTACTTACTCACTGATTACTTCATATCTGGTTCAAATGGACAGGAGTCTGGAAGGTGGAGCATGGCGGGCAGTGTGTTTGATTCTACTTTCTCCTGAAATCTGTTACTATAAAGTCTACAAATGTATTCCTTTGTGCTCAACGACTGGAATCTCAGTTCTCGGACTTAATTCGTTCTGGAGCTGTTCCAGAAGCAATTTGTTTGAAAACCAAATCATTTTTTCATCCCAGACGCCCAAGTGATTTTAACTTTTCTTTTATACAGCACATGTCTATAAGCAACAATCCTAAAATTTATCAAACCACCCTCTGCAGCCTTAAGTGAATCACTTTCAGGGGTGTCTTCCAGGAGATCAGTATGCAGCATCTTCATGTCATTGCTTCCAAAATGCTGTCACTGCCTACCTACCTTTCATTTATCCAAATCAACAACCATTTTTCTCTCTCTTCAATTGCCTGTGTGGTTTCTTTCACACCCTTAGCAGCATTAGCACTCTTGAGGGCTTTTTTGTTTTAAAATTGTCCTAATCGCCAATTTCCCCAGCAACAAAAGCAAAACAAACAAAAACAAACCCACAAAAATATTCACAGCACAATTTCCCAAAATGTTATCTTTGTGTTGCAGTTTCACAGGTTTAGTGGTAAACTCTCACTTTTTTGTCATGCTGATGTATCAGCATGAAAGGGTTGTCAGGTTGAGAACCAAAGGTTTGACTGTGTTCATTTAAGATTTTTTGGGGGGGGGGGGGGGGGGGGGGGAAAATCAATAGGCTGCCTCTTTCATGCCCTCTATTGGGGGGTCGGGGTCAAGCCTGCAACTCAGGCATGTGCCTTGACTGGGAATCAAATTGGCAAACTTCTGGTGCATGGGATGATGCCCAACTGAGCGACACAGGCCAGGGCTCAACTATTCTTATTAATATTGTGTCCAAAGATTCATTCTCTAAGTTTCTCCCTCAAAACAAAATAAAAACCATGCCATCCTGTAAAAAAACTCCCTTCACCTCCCAGTCTCTTAATGGAATCATTCCTGCTCACTAGTTCTTTTCTTTCAGTTACTTTTCAGAAGCCTGCAGTCCATTTCCACTCTCACCAATCCAATGACACTGCCCTGGCAGATCTATTTTGCCTCTAACGTCACTGTGATCTTGGTCCTATGCGCTCTGACCACTTTTACTAGTACATTGCTACCTTTGTCCCTTGTTTCGCTGAATTTTATTTTTATCCTTTTCAATTTTTTAAAAAAAACATTTTGATTTCAGAAAGGGAGAGGGAGAGATAGAAACATCAATGATGAGAATCATTGATTGGCTGCCTCCTGCAGGCTCCCTGAGGATAGAGTCCGCAACCCGGGCATGTGCCCTTGACCAGAATTGAACCCAGGACCCTTCAGTCCAGAGGCCGATGCACTGTGCCAAACCAGCTAAGGCTACCCTTTTTAATTTTAATTTTGTCCTGAAGTAATCTCATCTACATGCATGGTCTTAAATATATGCTAATTCTCAAACATGTAGTTTCACTGTTGGTGTCTCCTCACCAGTTGGAAAAAAGGACTTCATCTTGACAGACTAACGTGGATGGCTTATTTTCAGCTCAAACTCATAATGTCCCTTCACTTATATTTTTAAGAAAATGTTGCCCTATCCGGTTTGGCTCAGTGGATAGAGCATTGGCCTGTGGACTGAAGGGTCCCAGGTTTGATTCCCATCAAGGGCACATGCCCGGGTTGCAGGCTCGATCCCCAGTAGGGGGCGTGCATGAGGCAGCCAATCAATAATTCTCTCTCGACTGTTTATGCCTGGTTTTCTCTAACGCTGTGATGGCATTCAAGCAACCTGTCTCTAAAGAGTGTGGGGTTGCTATTAATTATGTGGCATCTTATGAGCTGCACATCAGCGATGCTTATTTATGTATGGCCTGTTGTTATATTGATGACGCAAGAGAACCTATTTTTTCTGGATTCTTTGAAGACCAAGCTGAGGTGAAAAGAGAACATGGAAAGCAATTCCTAAGATACCTAGTAGGATGTGGGAATACCATCTGCCTACCAGTGATTAAGCGGCCTGAGGTAGATAACTGGCAAACCGGCATAAAAGCTCTGGAGTATGCTCTGCAATTGGAGAACCAGTTAAGCCAGCTCCCGATGGACCTGAGGGTCACAGCTGCTGCCAACAATGACAGTAATCTCTTGAGCTTCATGAAAAGGTTCCTGGATAAACAGAGGAAGGACACAAACCACCTGCAACGCCAGATTGTATAACGTATTAGAAAAGGAGGTCCAGGAGCAGGAAGAATTAAAGCCTGTCGGATAATTAGACCCAACATCTGAGGGCAACAAAGCAAGTCTTCCCATTGTAGTCATTCCCAAAATCAGCTATTTAAGGATCTTAATCTTCATTTGACAGAAGACTGCTTTCCTTCATTGTGTGTACAATTAAATGTTTTTGCATTAAAAAAAAATTCTCCTCATTGATGTTTCTGTCTCTCCCTCTTCCTCTTTGAAATCAATAAAAATATATTTTAAAAAAAATTTCCCCATTCTATAGAAAGATCTTTACCTAAGTCCTAGAGGAATTTATTCTTCTCATCTATATTTTCATACCACATTGTATATAACTTTTGGCACCCAAACTGGAAATTCTCCATAATCCAAGTTAACTTTTTCAGCTCAAGATCCTTAACTGAATCATGTCTGCAAAGCTTATTTTTGTCATATAAAGTAACAGCCACAGGGTCCAGGGATGAAGATGCAGATATTTTTGGGAGGACCATCATTCTGTGTGATGGCTTGTAAACAGACTTCAAGAAGAGATAGAAAAGCTTGAATGTAATATTTATTTGGTGAATTTACATATGAGGTCATTTACAAAAGTAAAGATACAGACAGATGCAACTTTCAGTGCAGGTTCAAATATTTTTTAGGACAGGCAGTAGTCCATGAGGACTGGAATGACAGTACTGAATGGCACATGCTTGTTTCCTTTGTGTTCTTACCCCCACCCCGTGGGGTAGGAAGGGGGAAGAGAATATTAGTGTTAATGTACATACAGCCATGCAAATAAAAACTGTGGTGTTTTGTGTTTTCTAAGTCACAGGTTACTCAGAGATGTAGAGCATTTCTGTGTTCAGGGGTTATTGTAGGAGCATCATCTAATAACTAAAATGCAGAGCTTTCATATTTTCCATTATCCAAGTCATCTTAAATTGTATTATCTGCCCCCACTCATTAGTTAGAGGCCCTCAGTATTGTGCAGACTCTGACTTTGGAAGGGAGTCATTTCTAATAATTTCTAAAAAGATAGCATTTATAGACAATCTTTTTGGTTTCAATAGGATAAAGCACCCTTTAAAAGGGGGGTAAAATGCTCCTTTACTCCCAACAATGTAAACTCTAATTAGACTTCATTTCCAAGAAAGTGTAACTAAAGGCTTGGTGTTTTATTCTCGGGCTTAAATAAACCTGTCACCACCCAGAACATCTCAAAACAAGAGACCCCTTAAGAACACAGCCACCAGAAAAATGCAGCATATAAGCAAAAGGATGGTCCATAAAAGTGACAACTGGGAAAAAAAACAAACGTACTAAGTAAAAAGGTAAGGTAAAGAGAAACAAAACAAAAACCTGCTGTCAGTATCCCTAATGAAGACCTGGACATGGGAAGTCAGTCGGCCTTAGAGAACAAGATTAACTGAAAAATAAAAGCACTCCACAGGTCCTTAGCATCTTTGAAAAAAGATTGGCTCCAATTCCTTAAGCACATTTAGCCACAGTTGAAGCACTAAGCTTCAGAAAATACTATGCTTCTGGCTCTAAGAATTACTTCATTTTTGAACCTTTAGCCCCATTTTCTCTTCATTAGAAACTTTAAGCTAATTAAATACTCCCATGTATCACACTCCATCTTTAACATACAACCAACCTGCATTTTCTTTTAAAAAGACACTATTTAATAGTACTTATTACAGAAAATAGTCATGGGCAATTAAAAACACACTTTCATTTCACCTTACCTCTTACCTGGTCCATTCCTCCATTAACTCAGTCTTCCAGCACATACATCAATCATAATATTTGCTTCTGCATAATTTACAATGAAAACCAGCTGTTGTGGACTTGAAGAACAATGTACATTATCCATCAGAGTTGAAGGGGTAAAAAGGCTGAACAGTTGCCACTGAGTCAAAGGTTCTGCAGAATTAGAGGCCTTGTGCATGCTGACAGTACTTTAAAGGGTTCTCCCAGTTTTGCTGCCTTAAAAACAAAATCCCCATGTAGGCTTTATTTCCTTCAAAAAAACCCCAAAACTCAAAGGGATTCATTGAATCTAAAAGAAACCTATTTACAACATTTACTCTGTTACTTTAAAAACCAACATGCTGTAAAAATACTTATATTACACAAATACACACACACACACAAAGACAAAATCATCCATCCCCCCGCCCCCCTAAAAAAAAAAAAAGAACCAAATCAACAAATAAAAGTTTTATTTGCATGGCCAATTATCAGTTGTACTCTTTGCAACTTCATTTTAATAATCCTTTAACAGGTCTTAAGCTTTTGTTGCACAGGGAATAAAAGCTGCAACACTGCACACTTCCTTCAACAGCCACTCCCACAACACTTAAACGTGAAACAGATGTAACGAATGACAGCAGCACAAACAGGAAATACCAAGTTCCATCATCCAACACAGTTCATGACAGTGTCTTTAGGGTTCAGTTGCAGAGGGGGTAAACTTCTTCTAAAAAGAGAGTCATGTTCCCTTCCCCTATTTTATAATGTTGGTGGCTTTAATCCATATTTCTTTGCAACTTCTGTCTGGGCATGGGCTGCATCACAGAGTGAGTAGAGATGAGCCATCTCCATTTCCGATTTGGCCAGGTTAATAGCTTTGTTGAACATGTCAATGGCTTTCTCCATGTTTCCTCTAAAAGAACAAAAATTTTAAACATTTCATTCAACAAGCTCCTCACAGAATGCAATGAAGTTAGTAAGTGGTGTTATATTGAGTCTGACCCATAAATTTCAACTACAACTAATAAAATGGTTCTTTATAATAAAACAAGGCATACAGAAAGTGCTTGATTACAATTACTGTGTGCTTATTACACCTGTTATAGTCTTGTTTTACAGATAACAGTGGAGAGTAGAGAAATTAAATGACTTGTTTTTAATCTTCCTAATTCCTATGTTTGACCAAATACAGCAGGCTAACTATTAGGTTGATAATTTTGTATGGCCCACGAATGATGTTATGAATATCCAAAGGGCCCTAGGCAGAGAAGGTTCCCCAGCCCTGCTCTAGAAAAGTGATAGCCTCACAGAATAGTAATGGCACTCAGGGGCCTCAACTTCACAGATCTGTGAGTCCACTTCCTTTTGTCTCACCTCTTACCACCATGTTCCCATGCTATGCACCTCACTCCAGTCACACAGGTCTACCTGAATTCCTTGACTGTGCTACATACACCCATACCTGCACTATTGCCTCTTTGCTTGATTCTAGTCAGCTCCTCACCTTTCTAAGGCACAGTTCAAATCTAGCATTTTCATGAAAACTATTTTCCACTCCCTCCCCAGTGTTCCCATAGTTCTATTGTCATTCTATGCATAAATAGATGTATATACACCACAATCCTAGTAGATCCTTAGTGGACAACCCTCAATTTCTAGAACCTAGTGCAATGCCTGATAATTAGTCTCTTATTTTTTAGTAAATGGGTAAATATGCTTGGACAAAAAATATAATTTACCGTTTACAATCTAAGTGTGATCTGGTTTTATATAAACTTACTAAGAACCAAGAGCTATGTTAAGTAACTAGTATTAGCTATGTATATATGCATACATGCATATCATCTTACAATAAATATTTATTAAGTCCCTACTCTATATATGCCAGTTAGACTAAGAAGTACAGTGTACCTGTGGGGCGACTAACCTCCTATTCCAACAGATGACTACATGATAGACATTAACAATAACAACAACAAAACTTTGAGTTCAGATATCAGGTAGACAACAGGTTTGCTAAATCCTAGGGTAATGAGCAAATTCACTCCATTCACATGTGTTTATTCTTAAGACAGGATTTAGAATGAATTTCTTAAAAGTTAAAATTAATTCACAAATAAAAGCCATCAAACCTCATAATCCAGGGGTCCTTAACCCAGGCTTTATGAACAACTTAAATGCAAAGTGCTTTTATATGTGCATCATCCTAAGAAAAATCCACAGGTCTGCTCAAAAAGATTAAGAACTGCTTTCCCAACCTATTCTAATACAAGAATGTTTTATTCACATCAACAAATTGACAATTAAGAAATAATTTAATATTTACATGCAACCATTAGTACAGAATAGTTAAAAAGAACCATAAAAATTTTCATCAGCCTGTATATATAATCTGCCTATTCTGAGCAGACAGAGGACCCCAGGAGGGGCTGAATGACAGAAAATTTCAACTCCTACTGATTCCTAACAAGCAAAGTGGCAAGAGCAGTTATTTTGATGTCAGTGAAAGATGGGCTCATTTCCTGTCTACTTGGCTCACTTGTGTAAACTTGTCAGTTTAACCCATCTGGGCATCAGTTTCTGTATTCTTCAATTACACTAAGAACCATATAATCTCCAGCTTCTAATTATAGAGTGGTGTAAAGATTAGTTGAAATAATATTTGGAAAGCACCTAAGGTTCCGTACCTGGCCATAGAGTAGGTACTCAAGTGGATGGCAATTTCAGTATTAAGATGGTATACACTGAACTCTATGGCACAAGCAGTTGTCACCTGTTAATGGTGGATCTCAAGTGCAACTCTGGATAAACATACACAAAACAAGAAGTTATGAAAAGAGTTGCAAAAAAATCTTACCTAACTCCCTGATTTTAAAGAAAACTCAGGCTCAGAGCTGATCCTGCAACTTGGCTGGTTGCTTCTCTGTAACGGGACCTAGTTCTCTTGGCCACCTGGCTACCATTCCTTATGCTGCTACACTGCACTGCCTAAGCCCTCTGCAGGCTTTTTTCTCCCAAAGAGGAAAGAACACACAACAGGAATTGGAAAAGATGAAATTGTCCTTTGTAATACATATGCTTGACTTAAACAACTTTTAAATTGGAAAAAGAATAGAATAAGGCAAATAAAAGTTGCATAGTTTTGAGGGAAGCGCACCTCAAAAGGCATAACATATTAAAGACTTAACAATTTAATGGATATTGACAATATCCTACCTGTAATGAGAAGAATGGAAAGATAAAATATCTACAGAGCTGCCTTAAATTTCCTAAGAACAGACTTTGGAAGTTACCTTTGTACTTCAATAGTTCCCATGGTTTCATAGGCAAAATCACATTTACTGTCAATTTCAATAGCTTTGCTGATAAGCTCCAAACCTCTATCCAGGTCTTGCTTCCACTGAAGTTGAAGTAAACTGCAAATGCAAAAAGGCAGTCAGATTGACCATGGGCCAATAGCAACAAGAATATAAGTATATGACTCAATTTCTGTCCTCAATGGATTTTTATTTACAAAAAGAAAGCAAAACCTAAAACAGTATATAATCAGCAAATTGTTTTTATTTCTCAATTTACATTTGTTTTGTATTCTAAATTCCTTATGAAGAAAGTGTCAATGGAAACAACCTAAGTGTCCATTGATGGATGCATGGATAAAAAAAACTTGGTGCACACACATACGCACACGAGAAATATTACTAAGCCATAAAAAGGAATCCTACCATTTGCAACAACATGGATGGACCCTGAGAGCATTATGCTAAATGAAATAAGTCAGACAGAAAGTCAAATACTGTATGATCTCACTTATACGTAGATTCTAAAAAACAAAACAAAAACCAACAAAAACCAACCTACTCATAGATACAGAGAACAGAGTGATGGTTGCCAGAGGCAGGGATGAGGGGTGAGTGAAATTGATGAAAGGAGTCAAAGGTACAAACTTCTAGTTACAAAATAAGTAAACCATGACAATGTAATATATAGCATGGCGGCTATAGTTAATAATACTGTATTATGTATTTGAAAGCTGCTAAGACAGATCTTAAAAGTTTTCATTACAAGAAAAAAAAATGTGTAACTATTTACAAAGACCTGTTAGACTTATTGTGATAATTTCACAATAAATATAAATACTGATTCATTACGTTGTACACCTGAAACTAGTATATCTTATGTCAATTATATCTCAATAAAAAAGAAAGGACAAAGTGTCCAATAGTTTGGGCTCTATAAATTACCTAGTAAGCTTAATTGTTTTACTTTGTATAAATTTAAGTGAAGTTTCTTTTTTATTATAGTTCAAGTACCTACCATGTTTCCTATTTTGACACAAGTAACATTTGATAGGATGTTCAGAACTGAAATCCTTAAGCTAAAGTGAAATAGTACATTTATTGATTGCTATACAAGAATGAAACATAAGTAAAATTTAAAAAATTAACAGTGAAGCATCCGTACCATTAATAAATGTATTAACTCAGTGATACTCTACACTACAGTACTTTCCTCAATGACCAAAAGAAATCCATCTTATTACTATGCAAGAAATTTGGTTTTTTACTGGAACAAACAGAAGCACAAAAATACATACCCTTTATGAACATATGTTGTGGCATTATCTGGTTCCAAATCAATACATTTATCATACATTTCATCAGCTTTACCAAACTGTTGTTGATCTGTTAATGCCTAGGTGAGGAGATACTTCAGTTATATTAACATAACTGTCAACCTAAACAGTTAAAAGTATATTGCTTATTAATTATGAAAATTTATTTCCTTTATCCATTTCTTTACAAATTATGATGTTTGGAGGATATAAAATGTTACAACTTAATTATGTTATAAATATGAAATCTTAACTGTCCACTATTTTTGACAAGTGGTTAAATACAATAGCAAACGATGTGGTAAATGTGGAATACACAAAACCCCATTCTTGGTGCCAGTTCTAATATCAGATTTTCATAGGTACATTTATGTCACTTATTCATAACTTATCAAAATATATCCTAAAGGAATTTAAAGGCAATACTCATTTGGAAGGATAAATTCAGGTATGTGTGTTAAATGTCATCAGTCATTCTTTAAAAATTGATTTTTTAAAAAAAGCTGTTACAATGAACTATTTTAAAGCAAATCCCATGGCAGAAATCAAAGGGTTGGTTATGTGGATACCAGATCATACTCAAACTGTAACTTTTTTGAGTGTTTTTTTTTTAAGTTATACTATGTCCCTCCCTCTCTCCCTCCCTCTCTAAAAACCAATGGGAAAAATATCCTCAGGTAAGGATTAATTATATATAACTACTAGAGGTCCGGTGCATGAAATTCGTGCATGGGGAGGGGGGTCCTTCAGCCTGGCCTGTGCTCTCTCACAATCTGGGACCCCTCGGAGGATGTCCGACTGCTGGTTTAGGCCTGATCCCTGCAGGCAGCCAGGGAGGAGCCCAAGCCGATGCCGCGCCGCTGGCGCTCATCCTAGCCCGCTGCACCTGCCACTGCCACTGCCACTCAGCAGCGCTGCCGAGGAGTCGGGAGAGGCTCCTGCCCCCACAGCTGTGCTCGCCAGCGGTGCTGTTGGAGCGCACTGACCACCAGGGGGCAGCTCCTGCATTGAGTGTCTGCCCCGTGGTGGTCAGTGTGTGTTATAGTGACTGGCCGACTAGTTGTAATGGTAGCTTAGGCTTTTATATATGTAAATAGTGTGTATGTCCTAAATAATAAAGCGGTAATATGCAAATTGACTGTCACGCCCTCGCACAAAGATGGCCACCTCCATGTGGTCACAAGATGGCTGCCCCCATGTCATCACAAGATGGCCGCCACAAGATGGTCAGCAGGGGAGGGCAGTTGGGGGTGACCGGGCCGGCAGAGGAGGGCAGTTGGGGGTGACTGGGCTGGCAGGGGAGGGCAGTTGGGGGCGATCAGGCCAGCAAGGGAGCAGGTAGGTGTCAATCAGGCTGGCAGGGGAGTGGTTAGGGGGTGATCAGCTGGCAGGCTGAAGCGGTTAGGGGACAATCAGGCAGGTTGGCAGGCGGGGGGGTGGGAGCCAGCAGTCCTGGATTGTGAGAGGGATGTCTGACTGCTGGTTTAGGCCCGAACTCATGATTAAACCGTCAGTTGGACATCCCTCAAGGGATGAGGATGCAGGCTCGGCTGAGGGACACCCCGCCCCCAGTGCATGATTTTCATGCACTGGGCCTCTAGTCTATAATAATAAAAAGGTAATATGCTAATTAGACCGGACGTTCTTCTGGATGAAACTGGGGCTGGTAAGGAAGCCCGGGTCCCAGGTGCCAGAGGGAAGCCAGTGCCGGCAGCCAGGGGAAGGAAAGCCTACTCTTGCACGAATTCGTGCATCAGGCTTCTAGTACATATATAAAATTACATATAACTATGTATATAGTGAAGCAAAAATAAGAAAACTAAAGGATAGACATTTTAGCACAGACTGTGATGATACTAGTGCTAATAAAGCTAGCTCACGTAAGCCAAAACCTATTTTGAAGGTAGCACAGTGACAAGACAATGCAATTAAGAAAGCTCTGTGAGAGCTGTTCCTAATATAGGTTTTTTTAAAAAGCTATTCAGTGGCCTTTGTTCTTTTAGCTGATTATAGAAATCTGCATCAAAAAGGCTTTTTAAAACTTCATTTCATTGATGCTGATGGTATTGTCCCTTCTGCTTTGTTCCTAGTAAAAGGCATAAACCCAAGTGCACCTATTCAATACAAAGGTTACACAATTATAATGTGCATTTTCTTATTTTAAACTCTATACATTCTATAAAATTTTATATAGTACACTAGAGGCCCAGTGCATGAAATTCATGCACAGGTAGGGTCCCTAAGCCTGGCGGGCGATCAGGTCCGATCAGGTTCCTCACCTCCTGGCCTCCTCCTTCCCTCGCTCCCTCAGCCTGCCACTGCAGCTGGTCACCTACCATGTTCTACGCTCCCTCCCCGCCCCCCCCCGCTAGTGGTCAGCGCACATCATAGCGAGCAATAGAACTCCTGGTTGAACTCCCAAGGGGACAATTTACATATTAGCTTTTTATTACATAGGATGCTTTCACAATGAATATAGAGCAGGTGGTCAGCAACTATTGTTTCCTTTTTTTTTATTATCACCACCCTGCTAGCAACTGTAAGGACAAAGACTGAAGAGATAAGATTACTTCTAAATGAGATTAAAGAACTTGTGTTTACTTCATGCCCCAGAGAGTTATTAGAGAATTTCAATTTCTGATAATACATGGATATGTAGAACTATTAAAGAATAGATGCAACACAAATCAGTCTACTCACATTCCCTTACAATAAATCCTCAAAAAAAGTTTCACCCCATGGAACTTTTTTCTTTAACTTAACTGAAGATTGCATGAAGGAACTTTAAAAGAAAAACAAGCAACCTTAAGAATGGTTTGGAGGTAGAAATCACCACAGATGGTCATTTTTAAATGTTTTCTATTTCTGAGATGTGTGGGTGGATGTGACAACATTTCTTTGGAATAAAAAAAAAGAAATCATATAGAGTATTGAGATAGATGATTTATGCAGATACCAAAAGCAACTTTTTAAAATTAATAAGTTTTCAAAGATTTCAATTATACAGTGGAAATAATTCAAATTTAAATCATACTTCCCCCAAAGCTTCAATCCTAAGCCAAGAATTTTAGACAAACCAAAGAGGAGTTAAAATGAAGGGTTACAGCCTATCTAATCATTTAAAAGGATAATGATCAAATAGAAACAGAAGGCTTCCATAGACATTTTCTCTTCCAATTGAATATAGTAAATTTTCCCAAGTTAATTTGATAAATCCAATCCAGATAAAAACATAAGGGAGATGTCCTGCTTACACTTCCCCACATTATGAGTTTAGGGTCATGGTTTTCAAATTGTGTCACATAGGAGCCCCTCTTGAAGGGGTTCAGGACCACCCTGGGGGCCCCAGAGAATCACAGAAGAAACAAAGCATTGTTTTCTGATTTCTCTACTGGGATTCAGCACACAAGTACAGATCTTTTTAAAAAAAGGACTGGCAAATAAAAAAGTATGAAAAATCACATTTACCTGGGCATATAGTGCATAGCCTTCAGCACACCTGGGAAATTTCTTTATGACCTCTTCAAACCCTTTCATAGCTGCTTGGATTTGTGAAGAATTGTTTCCTGTATATGCCTGGCGATACTGTTTAAAAAATCAAAACAGGCCTGTTAAATCAAGAATTCAAAACTCATGGAACGTTAACATAGTATAAAAGTTACACAAAATTACATAAATATTTCCAGAAAGACAGGTGTTATGCTAACATAATTTGCTGCATCTAAAAGGGTAACAAGGAAGCCCTGGTTGGTGTTGTTCAGTGGTTAGAGCATAGGTCCGTGCAAGAAGGGGTGATGGGTTCAATTCCCAGTCAAGAGCAATACCTGGATTGCAGGTGCAATCCCCAGCCCTGGTCAGGGCATGTATGGAAGGCAACTAATTGATATGTCTCTCTCACATCAATGTCTCCCCCCACCCCCGCCCCCCCTTAAAAAGCAATGGGAAAAATGTCCTTGGGTGAGACTTATCAAAAATAAATAAATAATAAACACAAGGGTTCCAAGAAAACGGCTCAGCAGCAGGGTATCTAATCTAAAGGCTATGTACAGCTAGGACTTTGCTGACATACAGAGTCCAGGATGTTCACGAGAAGGGGGCATTCTAATGTGTCAGAACTTAACTTTGCATATATATGAGGGAGTTTTAAACCTAATTTATTATTACTTTACGACAAATGTTATGTTACTTTATCTAATATCATTTTTCACCTATAATATACAGGACAGACCGCAATTATGATGATGGTCCCATAAGATTATAACGGAGCTGAAAAATTCCTACTGCCGAGTGACTTAGCCACCCCAACATCATGATGCAATGCATTACTCACGCATTTGTGACAATGCTGGTGTAAACAAACCTACTGTGCTACTAGTCACATAAAAGTATAGCACATACAATTATGTACAGCACATAATACTTGATACTGATAATAAACGACTATGTTACTGATTTATATATTTAAAAGACTAAACACTTTATCATTATCTTTGAGTACAGTCTTTCTACTTACAAAAAGTTTGCTGTCAAAAGTATATATGCTGTATTATGCAGGCTGCAGCCTCATATACCTCATATTTACTGCATCTCTTAACTGCATAATTTTCTGGTGCTTGATTCAACACCATGTTGTTTTATTCAGTAACCTGCTGTACCGGTTTGCAGCCTAGGAGGAATGGGCTATACTAGTGGTCGGCAAACTGCGGCTCGTGAGCCACATGCGACTCTTCGGCCCCTTGAGTGTGGCTCTTCCTAAACCTTAGGAGTACCCTAATTAAGTTAATAACAATGTACCTACCTATATAGTTTAAGTTTAAAAAATTTGGCTCTCAAAAGAAATTTCAATCGTTGTACTGTTGATATTTGGCTCTGTTGACTAATGAGTTTGCTGACCACTGGGCTATACCATATAGCCTAGGTGTTTAGTAGGCTATGCCACTTAGGTTTGTGTAAATGTACTGTGATATTCGCACAATAACAAAATCACTTAAAGACACATTCCTCAGAATGTATCCTTATTGTTAAGCAGCGCATAACTGTAAATGTGTTTGTGATCTAATTTCTTTCTTTAAAAGGAAAATTATTTTAGGACTCAAACTATAGAGTGTGGACGAAAAGGAGCCACACACTAAACCTGGCAAGCTCAGGGGAGACCTGTGTGAGACCTAAAGTATCCACATAGGATGGTCTGAAATTAAAACTTTCTAATTAAAAGCAGTTCATGGTGGGTAGTCATATCCAAAGATGGTATTTTTCCCTAACAAAGGTTAATCTTCACCTTAACTGAGCTTGTCTGTTTTCTCTGCATCTAGAATAGCATGCTGACAAACATGCCTTTGCAATAACGAAGTAATTTCCTTTTTTCTGGATCCCTCAAGCATCATGTTAATTGTTGACTCTTAACTACCCTGTAGCCAGCTATGTAAAAGATGTGTCTATCGTTTTACTTTTCATCCAATCCCAGAGGTTTCCCCATTTTGTTTTCTCCAGCCTCCTTCATCTATCATCAATGAATTCCATGTAACCCACATGTCTCCTCTTTCGATGGTAATGTACAAGGAAGGTGCAAAACCGCCATTTTCCAAAGCATTTTCTCAATCCGTTGAGATTTTGCTTCCTGGCAATTGTCAGTTTGGCTCAAATAAACTCATAAAAATTCTTACAGGTTTGGACATTTCCTATGGTTCACAAGAGCTATTGAAGTACCTCATTTCACTATAAATTGAATTATTTTACTTGATTTTCAGCATTTCTGATTACTAATAGCTTTACAAAGGCGAGATGAAATTGCAGTTAATGTGGTGTCATGATTGCAGTTATTAGTTCCTCAAAATGCTTTTGTTCTCTGTACTAGTTTATGGTGGAGGAACAGGAAGAACAGTGCTATACAGGGGAGCATGAAAATCAGGGATAAACATCTATCAAGATGAACTCAAATAATACAACCAGAGAAATACAGAAGCAGTATCTCAATTAATATATGTATACATTTCTTTCTCTAAGCTAACTTGTTTTCCCCCTATGGGTATCCTTTGGGGGGAAAAAGAAAAAGATGATTTTATAGACAATGAGGGAAATAAAAATGATGTGTAGGAATATAAAAAGAAAGCAGAACCTACCAATGCAAAGCATTTCTGCGCTTGTGCCAGAGCAGACTCAGGTCTTAATCTAATACATTCATCAAAATCTGCCACTGCTTCTTCAACTTGATCAAGCAGTATTTTCAGCTAAGAAAAAACAAAACAAAACACACATAACTAAACACAACTCAAAATAATAAGTGCACCCACCCCCAGTTAAGAGACATACTGTCTCTTATCAAAGCTCAGTATAATGCTAATAGCATATAGTAATTATGCAATATAGGAATTACTTTCTAAAACAATAAACTAGAAAGTCTTGTAATTTTAAAGGAAAGCTTCTACAACTTAAAACTAGTGTCCAATTTCTTAAAAAGCACTATAAATCCACCATTTTTGCACTGCAATTTTGACCACTCTTAAGCAAGAAACCTTTTCTTCTAGAAAGATAGACATTTCTGTACTTTCACATTTCAAAGCAAATCAGATCATCCAATAATTGCCTTTCAAATTAACCTTAAGATACTACCAGTAAGGATCAAAATGTCAGGAATTTTAAGAATGTCAACACTTCTTCAAACCCTTCAGACAGAAATATTAGGTACAATTCTCCATTAGAAAGAACTTCAGCATTTCTGTTATTATATGGATAGTCCATACTTCCTACCATAATGCATTCCACCAAGTCCTGTTAAACAAGCAGATTAAAAAGCCATGCTTTCCCCAGATGAGGCTAAAACTGGGAACTGTTTACTTCACTATATATATATTTTTTACTAAAAACCAAATATGCAGGTTGTAAATCTCCAATAAGATTTTTTTTTTGGTATTGTTTGGATAGTCCAGGCTAACTACTTCTTGACAGCAAGAAGCCCACAAAAACCATTGTGTTGCTTCTGGCATTAATTCAAAATGCTCATTAAATATTTTAATGTTCTACTCATTGAAAACCTATGAATCGGAAACACCTGAAAAACAAACTTGACCTGGCAAGCCAATATCTGTAGCCTTCCTTTTCTTCCTTTTAATAAGTAAATACTGATATTATAAGGACAAATGTTCAAGAGACTGTGATAATTTGTTCAGAACTATCAGAATTGATATAAGAAAACTTTAAGACATTCTCAAATATGGGTATCAAATTCCTCAATCCAAGGTCAGAACTCCTGGTAAGAAAATAGATTTACCTGTCCTCGGTGATGATAAACATCTGCATTCTGAGGATCAATGTCAGCAGCCATGTTAAAATCCTGAGTGGATAACAAAGGCTGCTGCTGTTGCATGTACATGCTGCCTCTTTTGATGAGAGCATTTGCTCGAAGCTACATGCCACAAGTGAGAAAAGGGTCATCATTACTACTTTTTATTCCAATGTAGTTTAAAAGCAAACAAACAAACAAACAGTTGCAGATATAATTCACATACCACAAAGCTCACTCATTTAAAGTCAGTTGTTTTTAGTATATTCAGAGTTGTGCAACTATCACCACTTTCTAACTCCAGAATCTCATCATCATCCCCAAAAGAAACTTTATACATATTAGCAGTTACTTCTCATTTCCTCTCTAATCCATCAATCTACTTTCTATTTCTATGAATTTGTATATTCTGGACATTTCATTAAAATGGAATAGTCTTTTGTGTCTGGCTTCTTTCACTTAGTATAATGTTTTCAATGTTCATCTGTGTTATAGCATGTTATCAGTACTTCATTCTTTTTTATGGCTGAATATTATTCTACTAGAGGCCCAATGCACGAAATTCATGCAAGAGTAGGCCTTCCTTCCCCCGGCTTCCCTCTGGCACCCGGGACCCGGGCTTCTCTCGCAGCCCCGGCTTCATATGGAACGTCGTCTGGAAGGACATCTGGTCTAATTAGCATATTATGCTTTTATTACTATAGATTGTATACCACTTTTCTTTATCAGCTCATCCCTTGATGGACATTTGAGCTGCTTCCACTTTTTGGCTATCATGAATAATGCTGCTATGAACATTCATGTACAAGTTTTTGTGTTGCCATATATATTCATTTCTCTTGGGTATATGTCTAGGAGAGGAATTGCTGGGTCATACTGTAACTCTGTTAAACTTATCAATAAACTCCCAAACTAATTTCCAAAAGGATTATTATTATTTTACATTCCTGCCAGCAATGTATGACAGTTTCAATTTCTCTACAACCCTAATCAATACTTTTCACTGTCTACTTTCTGAGTATAGTCATCCTCGTGGGTGTGAAGTGAAATTTCATTGTGATTTGGATTTGAATTTCCCTAAGAGTTAATGATGCTGAGCATCTTTTCCTGTCCATATTGGCCATTTTAATATACTAGAGGCCCTATGCACGAAATTTGTGCAAGGGCCTTGGCCCTGGCGGGCCCCCACCCACTGCAGCTTTGTCCAGAAGGAAGGACATCCGGTCTAACTAGCATATTATGCTTTTATTATTATAGATTCTTTAGAGAAAATGTCTATTCAGAGCCTTTACCTGTCTTTAAATTGAATTGTTTTAGTAAGAAGAGTTCTTCATAATTCAGAATACAAGCCCCTTATCAGATATAGAATTTTTATTTTCTCACATTCTGTGCAATGTGTTTTCTCTTTTTTGATGGCATCCTTTCAATCAAAAAAGTTTAAAATTTTGATGAAGTCTTTTCTTTATTGCTGTTACTTGTGTTTTTGGTATCATATCTAAGGAATCACTACATAATCCAAGGTAAGATGTCCTCCTATTTTTTTTTCTTAGAGTTTTATAGTTTTAGCTCTTACATTTAGGTCTTTGATTCATTTGAGTTAATTTTTGTACATGGCATATGATAGACATCAATACTACTTGCCATTCAAACAAAAAGTCATGATCATAATAAAGCAAGATACAGAGATCCCCAAAACTCTTTCAAGACAAAACTACATATGTCTTCCTGAATGAAATGAACAAGAATGCTCCCACATTTTAACAAGAACACCTAACAACATATTTGTAATCAGTAGGAAAATCATTAGGAAATAAAATTAAAAATATTACTTAGGGTATCTTCAATTTTAAAATTTCATTTTAAAAGAAACTGAACAAATACTGCTATAATTACTTTTGTTTACAAAAAGTTTAGATATTTATTGACAAATACTTAAGTCTTTATAACAATTTTTATAAACGAATGATTTCTTTGTAGGTGGAAAAAGCCAGAGTTTACTTAATTTCATGAGGAAACAGGTCAGAGTGAACAAATTGGTAAGGAAGAGAGTTAGCTGGTGGCTAAGTTCTGTCATGTTATACTTAGTAGAGAGCTCTCAAAATTCAACAGACACCCCAATCTTAATTATGAAAATAACTACATACACATAAGAACACTTGGAAAATGAAAAGCTATTCCAATGACACACTGAAAAACTTCTGGTATATTTCAGTACCTATATCATATTTTTAGAATCTGTATTTTTCTTCATGTTAAAGATAAAAAATTACTGGCATCATAATAAAATCTTTCAGAATATATTATTAAATGTGTTTATTTTTATTAAACGCACTTTAAACCTTGTACTATCTGTAGCATATTACGTGCAGCATTACCTACACCATTACCCTGACCAAATATAGTCCATTACATAGGCCAGTGATGGCGAACCTATGACACACGTGTCAGAGGTGACACGCAAACTCATTTTTTTGGTTGATTTTTCTTTGTTAAATGGCATTTAAATATATAAAATAAATATCAAAATATAAATCTTTGTTTTACTATGGTTGCAAATATCAAAAAATTTCTATATGTGACATGGCACCAGAGTTAAGTTAGGGTTTTTCATAATGCTGACACGCCGAGCTCAAAAGGTTCGCCATCACTGACATAGGCAGTGCTACAAACAAGAGGTGAAGCTACCAAATGCTATAGAAAAAAATGTGTTTCCATTACACCAACTCAATCTTCATTAGGTGTAGTTCCTTCCAAAGCAAAAGTAGCCTTCTGGAGAATGACAACTGAAATGCCAAAATTTTGGCAAAACATCAAAAGCCTCATTTTTACTAATTTTTGCACATGCACAAAAGCACATTTTAGAAACGTACCTTCACATTAGCTTCTTTCAAACTGATGACCTTGTCTAAATCTGGTTTAGCTGCGTTGGCATTGCCAATAAGCAGGTAGAAGGTAGCTCGTAGTAATAATGCTTCTGCCATGTATTTGCCTTGAGCATCTATTTCTTTTGAGCATTCACTTATGATTTTGTCATAGTTTTCTTCTTCCATGTATTGTTTGGCTTTTAAATATCCAGAACTGAAAATAAAAATGAACATAGGAAATCATTTAGGAAGAGAAGATGAAATGCTAAAACTTGCCACATTTAGTACACCTGAGTTAAGAAAATGTCCATTTCTCCTTAACGAGCTAGTCGGCCAGTGTGGGACAGCAGCAGGGCAGGAGGTAATGGGAATCTTGATATAGACTGAGATTTTCTTGATGCCTTGAATTTTTAAAAAGGAATCAGCAGTCAGTGGCAGAAACCTGCGGTTACTGCCCAAGCTTCAACATTTAAACACGTGAAATGAAAAGGGCAAGTCTTATTCACTTTCTTATCTGTGGCACATTGATGGCATGCAACAGTTATGACTAACATAAAGGAACACGTGAAATGAAAAGGGCAAGTCTTATTCACTTTCTTATCTGTGGCACATTGATGGCATGCAACAGTTATGACTAACAGAAAGGATAGCAGTGGTGGCAGGAGCCTCTCCTGCCTTCGTGGCCAAACGGTGGAACGAGTCACTATGACATGCACTGACCACCAGGGGGCAGACACTCAATGCAGGAGCTGCCCCCTGGTGGTCAGTGCACTCCCACAGGGAGAGCGCCGCTCAGCCAGAAGCCAGGCTCTCGGCTGGCAAGCATAGCAGTGGTGGCAGGAGCCTCTCCCGCCTCCGTGACAGTTGGATATCCCTTGAGGGCTCCCAGACTGAGACAGGGCGCAGGCCAAGCTGAACCCCCCCCACTCCCCAGCCCCCCGAGTGCACGAATTTCGTGCACCAGGCCTCTAGTAGGAAATAAGTCAGCTCAGGGCCACAGAAGCCCAGGGAAAAGGTGTGACCAAAGCTGTGCTTTGTAAAGATGAGCAAGGGAGCAAGACTAAAAGCAGAGAAATATCTGCAAGGCTCTCATCCAGAAGTTGTGTTGTTTTACTTGTAAGAACAGACCTAGAAAGAATAGGTGGAAATATCAAAGAAGCAAATTTAAAGGTAGATTCTCCCATAAAAAAAACTTTAAAGACATCCTTCCCTACTTCTTAAAATTCAGTGACCACAATATCATTATTCATCTAAGATGATGACTATTATCGAGGGCACTTACAGGAGAGATTTCTTGGAACTGAAAAGGAATTTATAATAGATGAGCCTATAAGGGGTATTATAAACAAAGTATTGTAAATGAAAGTGCATTTCCTCACTTGTTATATATTTTGAATAGAGAAAACTGGCAAATGACTTAAGAGTTGTTGGTCAAGCCTGGATGGTGTGGCTCAGTGGTTGAGCGTTGACCTATAAACGAGGAGATCATGGTTTGATTCACAGTCAGGGAACATGCCTGGGTTGTGGGTTTGAACCCCAGTGTTGGGCATGCAGAGCACAGCCAATCAATGATTCTCTCTCATCACTGATGTTTCTATCTCTCTCCCTCTCCTTTCCTCTCTGAAATCAATAAAAAAATATATTTTTAAAAAGTTGTTGGTCAAAATCTTACGAATTCTATGCTAATAACCTTTCCTACAGTCACATTCTAAAACCCCCTTATACTCTAGTTTTGTTCCTCAGGTCACCAGGCTAAGAAAACATAATTATTAAATCAGTATGGAAATAATAATGGTTCCTACTTATTGAGAACCTAAGTGCATGCTCACAAATATAACCTTTAAACCTCACAATAACCCTCAAAGGTAAGTATTATCAGCCCCAGTTAAAAAATGATGAAGCTAAGGTCAGAGTAAAATGGAATTCAAAAACTTAGGCCCAATTCCAGCTAGTTTTCTGGTGAGAGGTAGCTATGTCCTGCCACCTCAATGTAACTTTTAGAATAATGGTATTAACATCATTGTAGTTTTTCTGGGACAATGACCTTTTTCCTAACCAGAAGAGGAAATTATTGGCATCATTTTAAACATTTACTTCCCAACAACAATCTTCTGAAAAGGCTGAGTATCAACTAACTAAAATTTGAACATCTTAGTACCATTATGCATAGTATCTTCCTCCTTAAAAGGTGGCCAACAATGCTGGAAAAATTGGGAGATAGAAATGAAAAACGATCTCTTTCCTGGACCCAGAGAGAATTATGCTAAGTGAAATAAGCCAGTCAGAGAAAGATAGTGCCATATGATTTCACTTACATATGGCATCTAATGAATAAAATAAACTAACAAAGAAAACCGAAACAGACTCATAAAATACAGACAACAGGCTGACAATGTTAGAAGGGAAGGAGGCTAGGGGGCCAGGTGAAAAAGGTAAAGGGATTAAGCAAAAAACACTAAATTCATAGACACAGACATCTGCGTGCTTATTACCAGGGGGAAAGAGGAGTCGAAAGGGGTGTAGGGGGGATAAATGGTGATGGAAGGAGACTTGACTTGGGTGGTGAACACACAATACAATATACAGATGATGTATTATAGAATTGTACACCAGAAGTCTACATAATTTTATTAACCAGTAACCCCAATGAATTAAAATAAAATAAAAAGCTGGTTAAGAGACTCTTAAAAAAAGAACAAAGAGATTAACCAGTAACCCCAATGAATTAAAATAAAATAAAATAAAAAGCTGGTTAAGAGACTCTTACAAAAAGAACAAAGAACAATCTGTTTCCTTAAACATTCTAATCTGTTATAGATGCAAAACTATGCTTTGCTATAAAAATATTTCCTTTTCTTCCAAATTCATTTAGAAATGTTATTTTGGTAACAATATTGTACCTTTTCCTGGAGAGGACAGCTAGCCTTAACATCAAAACACAAGTACTGATAAAGACAAAAGGACAAGCAGGCTAGATGGCTTATGTACTAGACTGATCTCCAGTTGTAAACATGGCATCCTATACTGTTCTCCATAAGAGCAAACACAAGAAGCCTAGAGAATGGCATTTTCCCAGGCAAGCAGAAAAAACCTTGAAGAAAGTCATTTTTGGGTACTCCTAAGCATCTCAGTTTATAAATTATAAACTTCCCAGCACTAAAACATTTGGATATTCAACTACATAGTAATTTTCAAGTTAGTGTCCCTATTTGAATACAGTTGATCACCTCACTCACTGGGAATTCTCTTGAGAATATCACCAGGACCCTAAAAGCAGGGCAAACTCCTGCCAGTAAAACCTTAAACCACCAGCGAAATAACTCTCAGGATGTAATAGACACATGTGAGAAGAGAAGTATTTTTATTATAACAATGCTATCAGGATATTTACATTTTTTTTAGATGAGTCAGAGCCCCATTTATGCATGTAAAAAACAAAAACAAGCCCTAGCTGATTTGGCTCAGAGGATAGAGTGTCGACCTGTGGACTGAAGGGTCCCA